>NW_026877929.1:0-23270 GCF_032173495.1 Musca vetustissima | reverse complement strand
TTTTTTATTTGATTGTTCAACAGTATTTGAGCTGGCTGGTCGGTTAGCTAGCTGGGGTTCACTGGATTGCAAAGTCATTAGTCGTTACAAAATTAGGTTGAAATTTTGTTGACTTTCACCTTCCGTTTTTTTTTTAATTTATTTTTCTCTTTTTGATTTGCACCTTCTTTGTTTCTTTTGTTTCATAATTTCATTTCAGCTGCCAGCAATTCGCACAATTTATTTTTATTTTCTTTATTTTTTCACAATTCCACGTTTTTGTATTCAAATTCTTGGTCTGCGAGAGACGTGCGTTTGCGCCCAGAATTGTAAACAAACTGTTCAGAATTTTTCATGTGTCTGGTAATTTCAAACATTTTGTTTTCAACATCGCCGGTTCGATCGATCTTAAGACGGAAGCATCATCGGGCCAGGTATCTCTTCACTTATGTTGAACTTTTCTTGTCTTCAAGTGTATGTGTGTGTGTATTTGTTGAGACTTCGAAACAAAAAAAATGCAATCACGGTAGTCAGCCACCATGCAGTACAACAACATTTTGTTCTCAATAACCAACTGAAGCTGAACGTCGCGTTTCAGAACAAAAATAATGGAAAACCAGTTGGAACTATGTTACTGTAACACAACAGCAAAGCAGAAACAACAACAACTCCACATGAAAAAAAAAAAATGAGTGGGGCAATAATTGTTTATGGTATAGAACATGATTTAGAACGATGCCAGATTTCCAAGAATTTAATTTTGAATTTACGAAATTAAGAAATAAAAAAATTTTTGGGCACAAAAAAAATTTTTTCAAAAAAAAATTTTAAAATAATAGAATATATTGCAATATTATGTAAATTTGATATGAGTAACCGGTTCAAAAATTACTTTTTATAAAATATTTTTAACAGAATTCTGTTATCAAATCTTCTGATTTGATTTATAAACAAAAACTAAACAAAAAATTCAATTGTATCTACAAAAACAAAAAAGTAACCGGTTCAAAAACTAAAGTAACCGAATATTTTTGATGTAAAATACGCATCAATATAAAAAAAATTAGTAACCCATACAAATGCATCTAAAACAACATTAATATCCGGTTATTGAAAGCTTCGATAACCGAGTAACCGTTTCAAAAAATAACATATTTTTAATATTCGTAATCGATATGTATTAAAAATTATTGCCTTATTGTTTCTAAGCCAAAACTAAACAAAATTTTCAATTTATTTTACAAAAACAAAAAAGTAACCGGTTCAAAAACTCAAGTAACCGAATATTTCCGAAGTAATATGCACATAAAAATAAAATAAATTTAAACACTAATACAAAAACACCTTATATAACATTGTTATCCAGTTATTGGTAGATACAAAACCGAGTAACCGGTTCTAAAATTAACATTTTTTAAAAGTTCCTAATCGAATAGTTTTAGACATGATTCCCTTAGTTTTTCTAAACCAGAACTAAACTAAAAATTCAATTTTATCCAAAAAAAACAAAAAAGTAACCGGTTCAAAAACTAAAATAACCGAATATTTTTGAAGTAAAATATACATCAAAATAAAATAAATTTAATAACCAATACAAAAACACCTTAAATAACATTTATATCCTGTTATTGATAGCTTCGAAAACCGAGTAACCGGTTCAAAAATTAACATTTCTTAAAAGTTCCTAATCGAATTGTTCCTAAAAATTATTCTCTTATTATTGCCAATTCAAAACGAAAGTAAAAATACAATTTATTCTACAAAAACAAAAAAGTAACCGGTTCAAAAAATCAAATAACGACATATTTTTGAAGTAAGATACACATCAAAATAAAATAAATTTAATAACCAATACAAAAACACCTTAAATAACATTTATATCCTGTTATTGATAGCTTCGAAAACCGAGTAACCGGTTCAAAAATTGACATTTCTTAAAAGTTCCTAATCGAATTGTGTTAAAAATTATTCTCTTATTATTGCCAATTCAAAACGAAAATAAAAATCCAATGTATTCTACAAAAACAAAAAAAGTAACCGGTTTGAAAACAAAAGTAACCGAATATTTTTTTGTGTGGAATATGTTTAAAATTTATTTCTATTTCATTTAATATGCAATATAACAATGAATAACACAACGAACTCATATTTTATAGTTAAAAAAAACGAGTAACCGGTTCAAAAACTATTTTTTATTAAATTTTTATAATAAAGTTATGTTAGAAAATATTATTGTTTGTGCTGTAAATAAAAACTGGAAGAAAAATCCAATTTTTTCCACAAAAACAAAAAAGTAACCGGTTCAAACACTGAAGTAACCGAATATTTCCGAAAGCAAATATACACAAAATGCAATTAATTATAATAAATAATACAAATTCACCTTAAACCGCATAGATATCCCGTAATTGATAGCTACGAATACCGAGTAACCGGTTCAGAAATTAATATTTATTAAATATTTCTAGTAAAATTATGTTCAGAATTATTCCCTTATTTTTTCTATGCTAAAACTAAACTAAAAATCCAATTTATTTTACAAAAACCAAAAAGTAACCGGTTCCAAAACTATAGTAACCAAAGATTTTTGATGTGGAATATAATTCAAATTATTTCTATTTTATTAACTATGCAATTTGACAATGAATTACACAAAGAAATCATATTTTGCAAAAACCAAGTAACCGGTTCAAAACTAATTTTTTATTAAATTTTTTTTAATCAAATTATGACAAAAAATATTATTCCGTGTGCAGAAAATAAAAACTGGAAGAAATATTCAATTAACTCCACAAAAACCGAAAAGTAACCGGTTCAAATACAAAAGTAACCAAATTTTTTTGAAGTAAAAAATCTAAATAATTCTAGTAAATTTAATAAACAATACAAATACATCTTAAACTACATAAATATTGTATAATTGTTGGCTACAAAACCGAGTAACCGGTTCAAAAAATGGTATCTATTAAATTTTTATTATAGAATTGTGTTCGAAATTGCTCTATTATTTTTTCTAAGCCGAAGCTAAACTAATATTTCAATTTATTCCTTAAACACCAAAAAGTAACCGGTACAAAAACTAAAGTAACCGTTTAATTTTAATGTGAAATATACTTTAAATTTATTTCTTTTTAATAATTCAATGGCATTTTACAATGAATAACACAAAGAACGCATATAATGTAGCTTCGAAAAACGAGTAACCGGTTCAAAAATTCATATTTGTCAAATTTGTGAAATGGAATTATGGCCCAAGTGTTTTCGTTATCTGATTTAAGGGTAAACTAAAATATATATTTTTTTTATTTTTTAAATTTAGAGTAGAAACTGCAATGAGTAACCGGTTCAAAAACTTAAGTAACCGTACATTTTTTGAGATAAAATACATTACAAAATCCACAAAAGAAAAAAATATAAGCAAATATGACTAAAATTGCACTTAAAATTCAATAATTTATATGTATTAAAACCGGGTAACCGGTTCAAAACATAGAGTTTAGTACATTGCTATCAAAATATTTTGGAAAATATTCATTAATTCTTCCTACATAGAAACTAAAGAAAATAGTCGAATTTATTTGCTATCCAGACATGAATCGTTAAAGTTTTATTAAGTCAATATGAGTAACCGGTTCAAAAATTCATAAAATTTAAGATTTTTAATGAATTATTGTTCGCAATGCCTGAAATTTAATGTACAATAAATCATGCATACACCATCTACAATAAAAATAACTAACAAGTAACACAAAATCCGTACTACTTTTTTTGATTTTATATGAGTAACCGGTTCTAAAAAAACATGATTTAATCGAATAAAATAATAGAAATTTCATGAAATAATACTACAGCATATCTGGCACTTAAATATAGACAAATAAAAAGTATAAATACGCTAAATTTCTTTCAAGCAACATGAGTAACCGGTTCAAAATATTCGATCATTGAAAATTTCCGAGTAGAACATATTACTTAAAGCTAAAAAATGCAATATGTAATAAAATTCTATGAAAAATTAATACAAAACCCGGATTTTATAGCGATATAGATATGAGTAACCGGTTCCAAAAATTAAAATAAGCGAACAACATTTGATGAAATCTTTTTTATTGTTCTATTTACCAATAATCAAATGAAAATAAAGGCGAAGTGACATAAAAACCGGTATATTTTTGGAATTTTAAATGAGTAACCGGTTCCAAAACACCCTTACCAAAATGAAATAAAATGATTTACAGGACATATTATAATAACATATCTGACACATAAATATAGACAAATGTAAAGTAAAATATATTAAATTTTGTATTGGGCTACACGAGTAACCGGTTCAAAATATACGATTGTTGAAACTTTTTTAGTAGAATATTTTTCATAGTGCTTGAAAATTCAAAGTCTATGGAAAAATAACACAAAATCCGCACTTTATAGTGATATAAATTTAAGTAACCGGTTCCAAACATTAGAATAATCGATCAAAATTACACGAATTCATTGGTGGTAATTTATTTACCACACACCAATTTAAACTAAATGTGATATGACATAAAACCCGTTATATTTTGGAAATTTTATTCGAGTAACCGGTTCAAAATTATACGATTAATGAAAAATTTCGAGTAGAATATTTTTTGTAATGCTTAAAAATTTACTATGTAATAAAAGTCTATCAAAAAATTACACAAAACCCGGATTTTATAGTTATTTAAATTTCTGTAACCGGTTCCAATCATTAAAATAATCGAGAAAATTTAATGAACATTTTTTTATTATTCTATTTATCAATAATCAAATGAAAATAATTGTGAAGTAATATAAAAACCGTTATATTTTTGAAATTTTAAATGAGTAACCGGTTCAAAAACACGAATAATTCGAATATAAATGGTAAATTCAAATAAATTGTATGATAATGTATTTGGTACATGGAAATGGATACTTTTTTTGGGCGAAAATATGTTAAATTCCGTTTTAGCTAATTGAGTAACCGGTTCGAAATTATTCGTTTATTGAAAAAAAACGAGGGAAATATTTTTTATGAAACTACAAATGTAATGAGCAATAAATTCACATTTAAAAATATCATAAAATACTGCATTTTACGATGTCACTAATATAAGTAACCGGTTCCAAAACATGAATTATTCGAATAAAATCAACTGAATTGCAATAAATTATACAATGCCTAATTTAGCACATAGATACAGACAAAATTTGGATCCCAAAATATGTCTTTTGTCGTTAAACCCGCATCAGTTACATGAGTAACCGGTTCAAAATTATTCGATTATTGAAAAAAAATTTAGTTAACTATATTTGTTTCAATCTGCATATCTAACAAATTTTACGACGAAAAAACAATTTAAGTAACCGGTTCTAAAACATGAATTATTCGAATAAAATCAACTAAATTGCAATAAATTATGCAATAATTTATTTATCACATAGATACAGGCAAAATTTCGATCCCAAAATCTGTCTTTTATCGTTAAACCCGCATAAGTTACATGAGTAACCGGTTCAAAATTCTTCGATTATTAAACAAAAATTGTGTGAAATAAATATTTTTTTTAATTTGCATATATAACCGGAATAACGACAAGTTCACAAATGGTATCAAATAATCCATTTAGCAATTATAAAAATATAAGTAACCGGTTCCAAAACATAAATTATTCGAATATAATCAACTTAATATTAATAAACTATGCAATAATTTATTTAACACGTAGATACAGGCAAAATGTCTATCCCAATATCTGTCTTTTATAGTTAAACCCGCATAAGTTACATGAGTAACCGGTTCAAAATTGTTCGAAATTTGAAACAAATTTGTGTGAACTACATTTTTTCAATTTACATATATAACAGGAAAAAAGACATGTACAAACATGATATAAAATAATCCATTAAGCCATTATAAAAATATAAGTAACCGGTTATAATACATAAATTATTCGAATAAAATCAACTGAATATTAATAAATTATGCAATTATTTATTTAGCACATGGTTACAGTCAAATTTGAATCCAAAAATCTGCCTACTGCCGTTAAAACCCGCGTAGGTTACATGAGTAACCGGTTCAAAATTAGTCGATTATAAAACAAAAATTCTGTGAAATATATTTTTTTCAATTTGCATTTAAAAAGGGGAATAAAGGCAAAGCAAAAAATGATATAAAATGTAACATTTGCGATGATAACATTTTAAGTAACCGGTTCTAAACCACACATTATTCGAATAAAATGAACCTAAGTGTAATAAATAATGTAATAACTTATTTAGCACATAGATACAGACAAAATTTGGATGCCAAAATCTGTCTACTGCCGTTAAATCCTGCATAGGTTACATGAGTAACCGGTTCAAAATTATTTGATTATTGAAAAAAATTTGTGTGAAATATATTTTTTCAATTTGCATTTATAAAGGGGAATAAAGGCAAATCAAAAAATGATATAAAATGTAACATTTGCGATTATAACATTTTAAGTAACCGGTTCTAAACCACACATTATTCGAATAAAATGAACCTACGTGTAATAAATAATGTAATAACTTATTTAGCACATGGTTACAGACAAATTTAAATCGAAAAAATTGTCTAATATCGTTAAACCCATATGGGTAACCGGTTCCAAATATCCGGTTATCGAAAAAATGTATGAACAAAAATTTGGGAAAACAGAACATCTGTAGTAAAATTCTTCATCGATGTCACGTCAACATTCCCAATCGGTATTTAATTATCTGCCACATCCATTCCTTGCCTCCACTCCTTGCCACATGCCACCACCACGAAATTCCTCAGAAGGCCGCATCACCCATCCCAACTTAACCTTGACCTAAAAATGCGCTTTTATCAATGTAATTACTCTTTCCAAATTGGTGGCATGTTTGCGAACAGGAAACCACAACAAATCTATCTATCCAACCAGTTAACATTTCTAGGTCATCATCAGCCAGCGAGAGACACCTCATCCAGCCATGTGCGTGCAAGTGGCCACCAAACAAGGTGGCAACCATCACCGTTCGGTAGTCAACCAGGTTTAGTTCTATATGGGGGCTTTGTTTTTATTACCGTATTTTTTTGTTTTTGGTTTCATGACTTAAAAAACAACAACTGTTTTGTTGTTGTTGTTGTGAGAGAACAACAACAATGAACAAGTTTTTTGTAGCGGTTGTTGTTGTTGTCGTATTTCAAAATCAGCCGGTTCCTCTAGACAAGTTGGACGGAATGTATGAATGAATGAATGTTGGAGTTTTAATTAAAACTGGATGGATTGATAGGTTTGTTTATTGTATTTCGAACAAATTTTGACGAGGGAGGGGAATGGAAGAGAGGGGAAATTTTTTAAAATAATTTAAAAAAAAATGTTTGGCTACGTATAATAGGCGTGGCCTAGGGGATGATAGACACCAAGCAACGGCTCTGATTGGCTTTAACATGGCGAAGTCCAGGCTTATCTTGGTCCCTCTTTCATCTCAATTGTGGACACTGACCTCCCCGCGGGGTCACCTGGGCTATTTGCATCACCCGTTGAAATAGTGAACTGATATGTGCCGCGAGTTCACCCATAATAACTATAAAAAATGGGGTTGACGCGTCGGGTTAGTTGCCCACACTCGGAAACCCCCTCCTACTATGAAAAATAAAACCAAACCCCCCTAATGTTGACGACCCCCGCAAACGTATAAAGGACCACGATCTATGAATCTGCACTTGAAATGTGCGCATGATGTATAGAACAGGCGCAGTTCTCACTTTGGCGGATGTACCCAAGAAGTATAAAGCCGATATTATTGCCTTACAGGAAATGCGATGGAAAGGGACGGGCGTAAGAAAATCTGAAGCGAAAATATCTTTGGCCCCACCATCGGAAAATTCAGCCTTCATAAAGAAACATCCGACAACGGCATGAGGTTGATTGACTTCGCGGCAGCAAAAAAACATGGTAGCGAGGAGCATCAGATTCAAACATCTCGATATACACAAAGCCACCTGGATTTCTCCTGATCAAGCAACGAGAAATCAAATTGATCATGTTGTAATAGACGGAAGGCATTCATCCAGTGTATTAGACGTTCTGTCGATCCGAGGAGCGAATATCGATTCGGATCACTACCTTGTAGCAGCCAAGGTTCGCACTCGTCTTAATGTTGCAGCAAAGGTGCGATGTAACACAACACGGAAACTCCACGTCGGAAAACTGCAAACACAACAGGTAGCCGAGGCCTGCTCCGCTCAACTTACCCACCTGCTTGATGAAAGCACTTCTTGTCCCGATAATAGTATAGAAGCACAATGGCAAAGAATTGTCCACTCCCTACAAACTGCAGCAAAAGCAACACTTGAGTACCAAAGACCACCATCAAGAAATCGGTGGTACGATCAGGAGTGTCGTAATGCTACTGATGTGAAAAACGCAGCGTATAGGGCAACCCTGCAGACAGTAGCAACACATAATGTGATGGAGAATTATCGGGAGAAAAGGAGAGAGGAGAAACGTATTTTCCGAAAAAAGAAGAAAGAACAAGAACAACGTTAGCGTGAGTAAATCGAGATGTATAGGAGTCACAATGAAGTCCGGAAATTTTACCAACGAGTAAAAAACCAAAGCGAAGGCTTTGGTGCAGGCACATCCTCCTGTAGAGATGAAGAAGGGAACCTGGTGACAGATATAGACATCGTTCTGAGGATCTGGAAGGAGCATTGTGAAAAACTTCTGGTATAAAAATGGTAGCGGTGAAAAGGATACCCCAGAACCAAGAAGAGATGATGGTATAGAGTGTATACCACCTAGGCAAGATGAGGTCAGAATAGCAATCAATCGGCTGAAGAATAATAAAGCAGCAGGTGCCGATGGGTTACAAGCCGAACTATTCAAGACTTGTGGTCAGATGCTGGTAAGGAGCATACACCAGCTGATTAGTAAAATTTGGCTAGAAGAATACATGCCTAATGATTGGAACCTCAGCATCCTGTGTCCCGTGCACAAATAAGGAGACAAGACGATATGTGCCAACTATAGAGGAATAAGTCTAGTTCCCATCGCATATAAAGTACTGTCCAGCGTACTATGTGAACGACTGAAGCCAATGGTTAATGACATTATTGGACCATACCGGCTAATGCAGCTTCAGACCTGGCAAATCCACCATTGACTAGATTTTCGCTCTGCGCCAAATCCTGGAAAAGACGCACGACAAACACATCGACACACTCCACCTATTCGTCGACTATAAAGCCACATTCGACAGCCCTATCTGTTCAGAGGTGTATAAAGCCATGTCTGCGTTTGATATTCCTGCAAAATTAGTAAGGCTATGCAGGGTATCTTTAACTGACACAAGATCATCAGTTAAAGTCGGAAAGAATCACTCGGAGCCCTTTAATACCGAACGAGGATTCAGACAAGGTGACCTTTTTAACATCCTGCTGGAAAAGGTCATATGAGAGGCAAAAGTGAACAGAAATGGCACTCTGTACATCAAACAACACATGTTACTCGCCTATGCCGATGACATCGATATAATGTGTCGAACATTGCGAGCGGCATGTAGGATGGGTTCTGGCCAATGAAGATCCCTATCGGATAATATTTAGGGGATGAAAAGGACCAACAACTTCATTTTTATCTGATTTTATGGTCGCTCCAGAGGCCGCAATTATGGTCCGAACATCGCGAATTTTTACATGGAGGAGGGGATCGGGCCAAAGAATAAACATGACTGTTTTGATAAATATCTGTCAATATGTAGCGTGTCAAATGGACCCCTACCTTTGTGTGAAGAATGACAAATTTTGTATTCTATGGCATATATATTTACCCCTGCAGGACACAAGCCCGAGAAGTTGACGGTATATCCAAGAGGAGCGATTGACCTTTACATTGATACCAATTATATTGTCGTATGTACTCGGATATGGGAGTTACACTTAAATATTTACGGGTGCTTACGTACTGAGATATTATTTAGTAACCCATTACCACACTGGAGGGCGGAAACATAGCGCTGATCGCTTTGACATTTTCCATGAGGTCCCAGATATGGTCAAGGACAACGCCTATAATTTTCGGTGATGTTCACATAAAAAAAAATTGGGATGAAGTGGACCGAAAACATATTTTTTTGTATTTTCGAGTCGATTTATAGGCCACAAGCCGAACAACACAACACAACCCAAGGTGCAGGGAATCTGGATAAGTAATTACCAGGGCTGTACTGAATATTGGGAATATTCGGAAAAAAAGTCAATGTAAGGAAGAGGTGCTCTTGATCTCTAATCAGTCAAAAGAGAGCACGAAATATTGCCCAGGCTCGAAATAAACGTCAACAGAAAGATGGAGTTCCGTGGTAGTTGTGTAGGGTATCGTATGGTCGGTTCCGTCCGACTATACTACTGCTCCGCTCATTTGTTTAAATAATATTTTTTGGGAGCTGGATTTTTTAATGCTATGTTTATCCAATCGTAGTATTTCATATGTCCACATAAAGGGTGCAGGTATTCCGTTCCATCGTTTTCACACAAAACCTTTCAAAAAAATATTAGCCTTATCGTTGCTACGCTGCTCATAAAATATCAAACTTATTCCTCAACATGTTCCGTAAAATGTTATAAAAATCATTTACCTTCAAAAAAAATTGCCCTCACTTCATTTGCGAACATTTTCCGCTCAGTTATGAATTTTCGAAATATTTTCATAATAGTGTTGATACTTAGTGTCGGTATAGCGGATGCTGCTGGTCACGTAATATTCACTGCTACTTTGAGAAATATTTTGTTCGTGGTGGATGTCCTTATATCGACAATATCCCGGCCACTGCTAACCGCAGCTGGCTATTTAAGTAATTCGAAAATTATTACGGGAATAGTGTCAACAACAACAAGAACAACTGTTATAATAGAGGTAAGATATCAAAAAGGGGTGTAAGAGGGTGTTCCTGTGTGTATGTGTGAAGTTGATAAATATGTGTGTGTGTTCTCTTTATAGAATCCTCTGAAGAGCTCAACTTCGAAGGATGGATTATGTGAAGGACAAAATTTGGCGGATGGCCAAACTTCGACGCCGCCGACAACCACAGCTGATTCCATTACCACCGAATCGACAACGTTGATAAATAATGGGCCAGTAACACCTAACCCGGAAGGTTAAAATATGCGAGAATAAATATTCGGAGGAAATTATGAAAAAATCCAAAAGAAGTTAAAATATAATACCCACAAGGCAAGGGTGGTTAACATACAAATTTTTCGATGTAACCCCCAAGGAGTGGATTTATTAAAAAATATTTTGTAAGGCCTCACCTCTAGTAATTCCTAACCAGTAATATTCGCATCAAGTTGGAGAACCTTTATTGATTCACATTATCACAGACTTTTAACCTGCAAGTCCATGTGCCCTTCTGCCATATAAGTGATTGGTTAAAAATTCTTGTTGTTGTTGTTTTTAATTATTAATAAAATGTAGAACACGAAAAAATTATAGGCTTACAAAAGGTAGGCATTATGGGAGGCCAAAGGGTCGTAAATTTTTATACCCTTCACAACTATGATGTCAGGGTATTATAGCTTTGTGCAGCGCCAAGAGTTTGTAACACCGCGAAATATATGTCCTAGACCCAACTTTAAGTATATCAAGTGTCATATCTCGACTAGCTGAGTCGATCTAGACATGTGTGTCCGTCCGTCCGTCTGTCCATTATAATTATTGTAACCATGATACAGGCCACAGTTATGCACCAATCTTAACGAAATTTTGTATGTAGGACCGTTCTGGCCAATGAAGGCCCCTTTTGATTTTGGTAAAGATCGGTTAATATTTAGGTGATGAAATGGATCGAAACCTAATTATACCCTTCACCACACTGTGGTACAGGGTATTATGTCTTAGTGCATATGTTTGTAACAGGCAAAAGGAAACGAGATAGACCCATGGTTCCTTTTGAGAGTATGCATAGAATCACTTTCTGAGTCGATTTATGCATGTCCGTCTGTCCGTCCGTCCATGTATTTTTAGCAAAGTACATGTCGCATTTATAATCCGATTTGGATGAAATCTAGCATAGGCCACTTATTTGGCCCAAGGGCGAATTCTATTGAAATTGGGAAAAATCAGTTCAGATTTAGATATAGCTCACATATATATTTTCGTTAGGTAAATAGTGCACCAAAGTCCCTATTTATCTTTCGATTTGCAGGAAATTCGGCATAGCGCACTCAATTAAGCCTAGAATGATGTGTGCCAAGTTTCGTGAAAATTTGTTCCGATTTAGATATAGCTCCCATATATATTTTCGACCGATTTAATGTAAATGGCGCACCAATGTCCCTATATATCCTTCGATTTGCACGAAATTTGGCACAGCGTTATGAATTAGGTCTAGAATGATGTGTGCTAAGTTTCGTGAAAATCGGTTCAGATTTAGATATAGCTCCCATATATATATTTTCCTCCGATTTAATGAAAATGGTGCACCAAAGCCCCTATATATCTTTCAATTTGCACGAAATTTGGCACAGCGTTATGAATTAGGTCTAGAATGATGTGTGTTAAGTTTCCTGAAAATCGGTTCAGATTTAGTTATAGCTACCATATATATTTCCGTCCGATTTAATGTAAATGGTGCACCAAAGTCCCTATATATCCTTCGATTTGCACGAAATTTGGCACAGCGTAATGAATTAGGTCCAGAATGATGTGTGTTAAGTTTCGTGAAAATCGGTTCAGATTTAGATATAGCTCCCCTATATATTTTCGTCCGATTTAAGGTAAATGGTGCACCAAAGTCCCTAAATATGTCATGATTTGCACGAAATTTGGTACAGCGTAATGCATTAGGTCCAGAATGATGTGTGCTAAGTTTCGTGAAAATCGGTTCAGATTAAGATATAGCTCCCATATATATGTTCGTCCGATTTAAGGTAAATGGTGCACCAAAGTACCTATATATATGTCGATTTGCACGAAATTTAGCGCAACGAACTTAATTAAGCCTAGAATGATGTGTGCTAAATTTCATGAAAATCGGTTCAAATTTAGATATAGCTCCCATGTATATTTTCGTCCGATTTAATGTAAATGGTGCACCAAAGTCCCTATATATCCTTCGATTTGCACGAAATTTGGTACAGCGTAATGAATTAGGTCCAGAATGATGTGTGTTAAGTTTCGTGAAAATCGGTTCAGATTTAGATAAAGCTCCCATATATTTTTTCGCCCATATATAGTTTCGTCCGATTTAATGTAAATGGTGCACCAAAGTCCCTAAATATCTTTCGATTTGCACGAAATTTGGTATAGCCTACTGAATTAGGTCTAGAATGATGTGTGCCAAATTTCGAGAAAATCGGTTCAGATTAGATATAGCTCCCATATATAGATATAGATATAGCTCCCATATATATTATATAGCTCCCATATATATTTTCGTCCGATTTAAGGTAAATGGTGTACCAACGTCTCTTAATATCTTAAGCCTAGAATGATGTGTGCTAAGTTTCCTGAAAATCGGTTCAGACTTAGATATAACTTCCTTTATAAATTTTCGTCTGATTTAATGAAAATGGTGCACCAATGTCCCTATATCCACGAAATATGGCACAGCGTTATGAATTAGGTCCAGAATGATTTGTGCTAAGTTTCGTGAAAATCGGTTGAGATTTTGATATAGATCCCATATATACTTTCGTCCGATTTAAGATAAATGGTGCACCAAAGTCCCTAAATATCTTTCGATTTGCAGGAAATTCGGCACAGTGTACTGAATTAAGCCTAGAATGGTGTGTGCTAAGTTTCGTGAAAATCAGTTCAAAGTTAGCCCTATATAAATATATCGTCCGATTTAATGTTTCCAACCAAACAGATCTGCTGAAGTCAGACATCAATATGGCATCCCTCATTCGACATCTGAATGTTCTCACTTCAGTTAATGTTACGCCTTTATGCTGTTCACTGCCACGTCTGTTATTGCTGTGGTTGTGAAATACACCGCAGCCACCTTTACAAATCGCAATCGTAAATAGTTGTATTTTTTGTTTCTTCTAACCGGTATGTAACCGGTAGTTAGCGAACCTACGTCTAGAGAATGCAACATCATTTCATCAGCATTGACGGCTTGATTAACATCATGAGACACATAAAGCCCGGCTTAATGGCTTAGACAACATAATGTTGGCAATAATACTGTTAATTTGTTCGTAATTTACGATACAGTTGCCTTGGCGGAATCTATAAAAAGAATTACGATCACTAGACGTTGCTACTCGTAAGCGAACCGGTTCTAGCAGATGGAGAATGGCTGTGACCACGGAAGCAAATTCCAGAATGTGACAAGCCTCCTGTTAATTGGGACACTTGGTGTGAATTTATCTTCAGAATGAAATCAGGATGGCTTAATTTAGCCTAGCTGAATGGGGTTTCTCAAACGAAAACATTTATTCAGCTAAGCTATATAAGAATTCTTATTGGATATCTTTAATTATGATCGGCTTATTTAATTTTTCGCTCGTAAATCTATAATTCAGATCAGCTGAATTAGGTTTTCTTTAGAAAATCTTCAATTCAGCCAAGCTGAATGAGGTTTTCTATAGAAAATCTTCAATTCAGCAAAGCTGAATGAGGTTTTTAATAGAAAATCTTCAATTCAGCCCAGCTGAATTAGGTTTTCTACAGAAAATCTTTAATTCAGCCCAGCTGAATTAGGTTTTCTATAGATAATCTTCAATTCAGCCCAGCTGAATTAGGGTTTCTTTAGGAAATCTTCAATTCAGCCCAGCTGAATTAGGTTTTCTATAGAAAATCTTCAATTCAGCACCAGCTGAATTAGGTTTTCTATAGAAAATCTTCAATTCAGCCCCAGCTGAATTAGGTTTTCTATAGAAAATCTTCAATTCAGCCCCAGCTGAATTAGGTTTTCTATAGAACATCTTCAATTCAGCCCCAGCTGAATTAGGTTTTCTATAGAAAATCTTCAATTCAGCCCCAGCTGAATTAGGTTTTCTATAGAAAATCTTCAATTCAGCCCCAGCTGAATTAGGTTTTCTATAGAAAATCTTCAATTCAGCCCCAGCTGAATTAGGTTTTCTATAGAAAATCTTCAATTCAGCCCCAGCTGAATTAGGTTTTCTATAGAAAATCTTCAATTCAGCCCCAGCTGAATTAGGTTTTCTATAGAAAATCTTCAATTCAGCCCCAGCTGAATTAGGTTTTCTATAGAAAATCTTCAATTCAGCCCCAGCTGAATTAGGTTTTCTATAGAAAATCTTCAATTCAGCCCCAGCTGAATTAGGTTTTCTATAGAAAATCTTCAATTCAGCCCCAGCTGAATTAGGTTTTCTATAGAAAATCTTCAATTCAGCTTAGCTGAATTAGGTTTTCTATAGAAAATCTTCAATTCAGCTTAGCTGAATTAGGTTTTCTATAGAAAATCTTCAATTCAGCTTAGCTGAATTAGGTTTTCTATAGAAAATCTTCAATTAAGCTTAGCTGAATTTAGGTTTCTCTTGGAAATCTTCAATTCAGCTTAGCTGAATTAGGTTTTCTATAGAAAATCTTCAATTAAGCTTAGCTGAATTGAGGTTTCTGTAGGAAATCTTCAATTCAGCTCAGCTGAATTTAGGTTTCTGTAGGAAATCTTCAATTCAGCTCAGCTGAATTTAGGTTTCTGTAGGAAATTTGCAATTCAGCTTAGCTGAATTAGGGTTTTTTGGGAAATTTTAAATTTATCTTAGCTAAATTTACTTGTAGTGTCCCCCAAAAAGCCTCTAACTACCACCCAACCTGTTAGATCAACTTTGAACTTGTTTCCTAGTCTGCAATTTATTTCCCCATATCACATTGCTGCAGCAGCATTGTGTGTTGCAATCAAACATGCATGATCATTATGTGAATGTTGTTCTTGTGCAAAAATCTGTTGCAATAGCTTGCAACATTAAAAAAACTTACCGCTTGTTGCACAAAATTATCTATGGACGTTGTATGTTAAACTTGAGCTGCAACATTTACCATTTCAAGTTGTTGGCTTCGCAGCAAATGTGAATGGCAACGTGACACGTGAGAGAAGTCAGCACACACACAAAAAATACTAGTTAATGGATTTTTATATTACCATAAATGCCGCCATACAACTCCGACCACATACCGCACATGTATTGACAATTAACTTGGTGGCAATTTTCTAAGATTAGTTTTAGATTAGAATTTTTTTATAGAACGACCGACTAGTTGTTTATTATCACTCTGCATGCATAATTAATGAGAGAGAAATAATTAATTGCACTTTTCTCCGCTGTGACAATTGTGGGTAGTGGAATTAATTATTTTGTGTTTTGTATTGTAATTGCTTACAGTAACGACTGTAGGGTTGAAAGATTTCAGAAAAAAATATTTTTTAAAAATCCACAACCTTTTGACTTCCCATTGTGGTTACCTTTTTGTAAGCCTATAATTTTTTTCGTGTTCCACATTTTGTTAATAATTATAGACAACAACAAGAACAACAATTTTTAACCAATCACTTCTATGTTCAAACTCAGAGATCTTTGGCCTCAATCAATTAGAGTTGCATTCGTTTAAACAATTTTGACTTCATACTTTTTGTGTGGTTTAATTAGCACTGCACGCGAAAAAATTAAACAATTTAGAGTAGAGGTTTAAATCACACCTTTCTGTTTCGATTAGCAAGACTATGATAAATACGGCAACAACAATAGCGGCAGAAGGACACATGGACCGAGTTACTAATTGGCAATAATTTGTAGGTTAAAAGTCTGGGACATTGTGCATCAATAAGGTTTCTCCCAAGTGACCAACTTGGTCCGAATATATCTGGTTAGCAACCAAGGGTGAGGTTTTTATAGAAAAAAATTCCCCTATTTTTTAACAAAAAACACTTGACAAAAAATATTTTTTAATAAATCCACGCCTTGGCTACTTGCCGTGGGGGATGCGAGACTTTACGGATGAGCGATGTGGCTCTGCTATAATAGTTGTTGACAGTGACGTCGACTGTACGGTTTAATGGACGGGAGGGAAGATGTTGCTGGCTAGCATCTACTGCCAATTCAGCTCACCTTTGGAGCCATATTTAAGGTATATGAATACGGTACTACTCCTCGAGAATAGTTGTCCGCTAATCCAAGGGCTAGACGCAAACGCGACCTCCTCCTCCTCCTCGCTGTGGTTCTCCAGGTCAACATCTAGTCATCGGAAACGCATCCGAGGAGAAGCGCGAGGTGTGTCGAGATCTTAAATGATCCCGGACGAGGGATGTGGCTCTGCTACAATAGTTGTTGACAGTGACGTCGACTGTACGGTTAGAAGTAGCCATCCTGAGGGTGTGTGTGTCCGTTAAATGGACGGGAGGGAAGATGTTGCTGGCTAGCATCTACTGCCAATTCAGCTCACCTTTGGAGCCAAATTTAAGCTATATGGATAGGGTACTACTCCTCGAGAGTAGTTGTCTGCTAATCCTAGGGCTAGATGCGAACGCAACCTCCTCGCTGTGGTTCTCCAACATGACCAGGTCAACATCTAGTCATCGCAAACGCATCCGAGGAGAAGCGCTTAGTGAATGGGTGTTAGCGAGGGACGTCGAGATCTTAAATGAGCTCTCTGATCGGTATACCTTTGATGGTACCTCCGGGGTGAGTGACATAGACGTGACGGCAGCTTACCATTTTATTTGGAGTATTTGCGAAGACTGGGGTGTGAGTGACCACAACCTCACTGAGTTTTTGGCCACTCCGAGGGGACGTACGTTGGGAACTGAGCGTTTCAGGGGCTGGAAGGAACGAGATGTGGACTGGGAGCATTATGCGGTATACCTTTGATGGTCCTTCCGGGGTGAGTGACATAAACGTGACGGCAGCTTACCATTTTAGTTTGATTATTTGCAAGACTGGGGTGGTGGACCCGCGAGCTAACTACTATGCGGCGGCAAGTCAGGCGTCTTAGGCGGAGCTTCCAAAGAGCCAGGCGCGCCAATGCCGAGTTCCCTGCTGCTGTTAGTACGTACAAAGACGAGTTGTCTAGGAGTAAAGAAGACAATTTGAGGAGATTTGTACGGGACAATGGAGGTGACCCATGGGGTATAGAATACCGTGTGTGTCGGCGTGGTGGGTCTAGGAGACCGGGGTTGCGTAGCAGCTCTGCGACAACAACCTCGGGGTGGGGGGAGAGCGTAGGGCTTTAGTTGGGAACATTCTTTCCGGATTCGGAGACTCTATCATTTCCTTCGTTTGTGGATGAAATGAGGGAGCCTCCGGGTTTAGGTCGTATAGAAGTTGTGGACAGTATCTGCCGGGTTAGAAGTAGAAAATTGCCAGGTATGGATGATATGACTGAAAGGATGGTGAAAGCCACCGAGTCTATTTTCTCCAGCTGCATTCTTCATGGATACTTCCCGCGTACGTTGCCAAGTTGTGGTGTTACTTAAGTCGCTTGATCGGGTGAGTAGTGATCCTCGTTCGTATCGGGGCATAAGTTTTCTTTCAGTTCTTGGAAAAGTACTGGAGAGGATTATGGTGGCACGCCTTAAGGAATGCTACAGCGAATGTACGTCCTTGTATCAGTTCGGTTTTACCGAGGGTAGAGGTAATGCGGACGCGTGACGGCATGTGCAAGATAGCCTGAGCGGGTCAAATTCCAAATATGTCTTTGGCATATTTGTGAATTTCAAAGAGCGCATTTGACTTCTTTTTATGGGATAGCGAGCTCACAAGGTTGTCAGCGGTCGGGTGTAGGGAGATTTCTCTTTGGGCGAGTTATTTCCGGGATACGAAGGTTTGTGTCGTGAGAGCCAATGGTTAGGTCTGGAGGGATGTGCAGCGTGGTTGCCCACAGGGTTCCATTTGTGGTCCATGTATATGGAATCTCATGAT
Organism: Musca vetustissima; assembly: GCF_032173495.1. NCBI lineage: Eukaryota > Metazoa > Arthropoda > Insecta > Diptera > Muscidae > Musca > Musca vetustissima. The sequence continues at coordinate 4,402 of NW_026877929.1, read as the reverse complement.
GGATCCTCTGTTGCGGGAACTAGCTGCCTCCTTCAAGGTCTGTACATATGCGGATGACTTGCTCATTATGATTGAAGGGGTAGTCGCCTTGAACTGGAAAATCTTGGTGAGAAAGCTATAGGCCTGTCCCAGACGGATTTATGTGGGTGCGGGTTGACTGAGGACTGGAAGCATATACTGACGGAATGCTGTTACTATGATGACATTAGAGATTTAGCATGTATCGGTATATCGAATGGAGGGGCGGGGTGGGATTTCAGTAGGGCTCTTGAAGACGATCGGACCTTTAGTTGAGAGAGACTTCGGTCTCGAGCCTGAGCGGAGGTTTTCCGTAGCGCGGATGTCAGGTGCCCCTGGATCTGTCGATCCAGCCTGACAGTTGGTGTGGCCCCTGAGGAGCTTCGCTGGGTTTGTGGTTTCGCCCCTCACCTTAAGGGGGAGAGTGTGCTTTCTGCATGCTCTCCAATTGGTACAGCACTTCGGTGCTGGTGGGCGCATTTCCATTTGTGGCTCAGCCACTGTGAGGTAGGCCAACAGGCAGGTACTCATATTAAACTTCTCAAGATACTTGACAAAATCTATTTTTTAATAAATCCACGCCTTGGGGGCTACTTCGAAAAAAATTTTTATTAAATCCAACCATTTTAGGTATTAAAAAAATATTTTTTTTAAATCATGTTTTTTGTATTTTTTTCCGAATTCCCACATATTTTTACCCTTGGGGGTTAGGTGTTACTGGCCCATTATTTATTATAGATTCGGGGGTAATTGAATCAGCTGTGATTGTCGGCGGCGTTGAAGTTTGGCCATCCGCCAAAGTTGGATCTTCACTTAATCCATCCTCCGAAGTGGAGCTTGCCACAGGGATCTAAAACGACACACACATACACATTTATCAATTTCCCACATATACACACGAACACCCCCTATTGAATATCTTACCTCTGTCATAACAGTTGTTGTTGTTGTTGACACTATACCCTTGAATAATTTCGAAGTACTTAATTGCCCAGCTGTGGTTAGCAGCGGCCGGGTTAATGTCGATGTTAAGCCATCCAACATGGAACCAATATTTCCCAAAATATTACTAAATATTCCCTGACCAGCAGCATCAGCTATACCGGCACCAAGTAGCGACACTGTTATGAAAATATTTAGAAAATTCATAACTGAGCGGAAAATGTTCGCATATGAAGTGAGAGCAAATTTTCTGTACGTAACTGATTTTTATAATTTTTTTTGGAACATGTTGAGGAATAAATTTGATATTTTATGAGCAAAGATAAGCTTAAAATGTTGAACGGATTTGCGTGAAAACGTTGGAACGAAATACCTGCACCCTTCACATGGTCACATGAAACACAACAATTGGATAAATATAACAATAAACCAGTGAGAGGAGCAGTATAATCGGACGGGGCCGACCATACGATACCCTACATAACTACCACGAAACTCTAATTTTCTGCGGATTTTTATTACGAGCCAGGCAGTAATTCGTGATAGTTGCACCCTCTTGCCCGATTAGAGGTCAACAGCACCTCTTCCTTACACTGACACATTTTCCGAATATTACTAATATTCAGTACAACCCTTCTAATTACTTGTCCAGAATCCCTTCACCGTGGGTTGCGTTGTGATGTTCGGCTTATTATTGTGGCCTATAGATCGAATCGAAAAAAAAAAACACAACAAATAAGTTGTCGGTCCATTTCATCCCAATATTACTATCTGATCATTACCGAAAATTATATGTCCTTGATCATACTTGGATCGTCATGGAACATATCAAAGCAATCAGCTCTATATTTCCGCCCTGCAGTGTGTTAATGCTTTACTAAATAATATTTGAATACGTAAGCACCTGTAAATATTTAAGTGTAACTCCCACATCCGAGTACATACGACAATATAATCGGTATTCATTCAAAGGTTATCCTCTCCTCTTGGATATATTATAAACTTATCGGGTCTATTTCCTGCGGGGGCAAAAATATACGCCATAGAATACAAATTTTGTAATTTTTCACACAAAAGTCAGGTTCCATTTGGCCCGCTAAATATTGACCGATCTTTATCAAAACAAGCATGCTTTTTCATTGGCTCGACTCCCTTCTCCATGTAAAATTTCGCGATGTTTGGACCATAGAGCGGACAAAAAAAACCGATAAAAATTAAGTATTTAGTTTATTTCATTTCAAGTATGTTTGGACCATAATTGCGGCCTCTAGAGCGACCAGAAAAAACGACAAAAATTAAGTATTTGGTCCATTTCATCCTCTTTACCAAAAACAATAAGGGTCTTCATTGGACAGAACCCATCCTACATGCAAAATTTCGTGAAGATTGGTCCATAACTGTGGCCTGTATCGTGTTTACAAATTATAATGGACAGACGGATGGACGGACACACATGTGTAGATCGACTCAGCTAGTCGAGATATGACGGTCGGTATACTTAAAGGCGGGTCTAGGACCAATATTTCGCGGCGTTACAAACTTTTGTGGCTGCACAAAGCTATAATACCCTGACAACATAGTTGTGTAGGGTATAAAAATAATTTTTAATAAATCCACGCCTTGGCATCTTGACAAAAAATATTTTTTCAATAAATCCACGCCTTGTGATAATTTCAAAAAATATTTTTTTTGAAAAATTTCAAAACCTTTTTTTCTAATTTTTCTTAATTATTTTATTTACAAAATTATCTGAACATTGGTTTTTATTTTTTGAATTTATGGACATGGTGGCAACCATGAGGGTCGAACACAATCAGGTCCACCAGCTCCTCCAGCACCTCCGGGGCCATTACCAGCACCACCCCCTCCTCCGCCGCCGCCTCCTCCACCACCTCCGGGTTCACAGTTACAGCCACGACCACCACCTCCACCACCGCCTCCGCCGCCACCTCCTGGTAGGGGAGATGCTAAAAATAAAAAAAATATTTTTTTATTATTTTTTTTTTTTTTAAATAAAAAAATGCAATATTTTTTATTACCTCCATTGAGAGCCAATAGGCCACAGATTAAACTAAAAATTAACCAATATTTCATGGTGAACGGTATGCCGGCAATTGTTTAACTAATTGTTTGGGGAATGTGGTTTTTATAGTTTCCTATCTTTATTGTTGTTATTTGTTTTTGTTTTTATTTTTCTTATTGTTATTGTTTTTGCTATTTCAACTTTCAAGTGTCAATTGCAAATGGATTGCTTTGGGGATGTTCTCAGCTATTCAGTAGAATTTGTTATTATTTGTGTGATTTTTTCCCTTGCGATTAGGGAAAAACCTTTAGTTTACATTAAAATGCATCATACACTCAAGGAAAAATTTTAGTTGATATTTGGTGGTTGATAGGAAATAATACAAAAATAGCATAAAATATATTTTGGTATAGCTTATGCCACTGAATCAGTAAAAATAAGGCCCCAGGGACAATACACCCAAAGAAAAATGTTAGTTGATGTTGGTGTATGTAAAAAAGAAAAATTATATAATATCTTAGAATATGCTATCGAATACCCTATACCATCAAATCCCCAAAAACATATTCCCAGACACAATACACTCAAAGAAAAATATTAGTTGATTATAGCATAAGGGATATCTTAGTAAAGGGAATTGGATACCCAACCCTATTCTAATTGTGATATATTTCAGAGAAATCAAGCCTAGTAAATAAATTGAAATTTAGTGGTGGAGGTGATGAATATTTTTAAATTTCTCCAGGGTCCATTCGAGGTTATGGTGTGAATTTTTATGGAATAATTTTTTTACATTGTCACTAGATTTTTTTTTAAATTTTTGAATTTTTATGGAATAATTTTTTAATAGGTCATTAGAATTTTTTTATCAAAGGTTTTTTTTCAGCAGAATTTGAGCCATTTACTTTTTTATTATTATGTTTTTTACTAACATTTTTTATGAGTGTATAACACTTTCAGACTTATTGACGTATTTTTTTGTGCTGAAGTGCCACTTTTTGACATGTGTTATCACTGCTATAGGTTTCCAATAGGCTCACAATAGCTGATAGCTCGTCACGTGGCAATACGTTCACGTGTGAGTGGATTTTTATACCTCCCAAAATGTCAGTATTTTTAGGAAGTTTTGGGGCAATTTTCGTTATATAGGGCACGTGATATAGCACATTTGTCAACCAAATTGGCTGTAATTTTATATACCCTTCACCACACTGTGGTACAGGGTATTATGTCTTTGTGCATATGTTTGTAACAGGCAAAAGGAAACGAGATAGACACATGGTTCCTTTTGAGAATATGCATAGAATCAATTTTTAAGTCGATTTATGCATGTCCGTCCGTCCGTCTGTCTGTCCATGTTAAATTGTAAACAAAGTACAGGTCGCATTTATGATCCGAATTGGATAAAATTTGGCATAG
>NW_026877928.1:0-23551 GCF_032173495.1 Musca vetustissima | reverse complement strand
CTCTTCAGCTCGTCCATAAAGACTCCCTCTTCAGCTCGTCCATAAAGACTCCCTCTTCAGCTCGTCCATAAAGACTCCCTCTTCAGCTCGTCTATAAAGACTCCCTCTTCAGCTCGTCTATAAAGACTCCCTCTTCAGCTCGTCTATAAAGACTCCCCCTTCAGCTCGTCTATAAAGACTCCCTCTTCAGCTCGTCTATAAAGACTCCCTCTTCAGCTCGTCTATAAAGACTCCCTCTTCAGCTCGTCTATAAAGACTCCCTCTTCAGCTCGTCTAGAAAGACTCCATTCAGCTCGTCTATAAAGACTCCCTTCAGCTCGTCTATAAATACTCCCTTCAGCTCGTCTTTAGAGATCCCCTCTGATCTCTATAGAGACTTACTTCAGCTCTAAAGACTCACTTCAATTGGTCTATAAAAAGTCCCTTCAGTTCGTATATAAAGACTCCCTTCAGCTGGTCTATAAAGAGTCATTTTAGCTCCTCTATAAAGACTCCCTTCAGCTCGTCTATAAAGACTCCCTCTTCAGCTCGTCTATAAAGACTCCCTCTTCAGCTCGTCTATAAAGACTCCCTCTTCAGCTCGTCTATAAAGACTCCCTCTTCAGCTCGTCTATAAAGACTCCCTCTTCAGCTCGTCTATAAAGACTCCCTCTTCAGCTCGTCCATAAAGACTCCCTCTTCAGCTCGTCCATAAAGACTCCCTCTTCAGCTCGTCCATAAAGACTCCCTCTTCAGCTCGTCTATAAAGACTCCCTCTTCAGCTCGTCTATAAAGACTCCCTCTTCAGCTCGTCTATAAAGACTCCCCCTTCAGCTCGTCTATAAAGACTCCCTCTTCAGCTCGTCTATAAAGACTCCCTCTTCAGCTCGTCTATAAAGACTCCCTCTTCAGCTCGTCTAGAAAGACTCCATTCAGCTCGTCTATAAAGACTCCCTTCAGCTCGTCTATAAATACTCCCTTCAGCTCGTCTTTAGAGATCCCCTCTGATCTCTATAGAGACTTACTTCAGCTCTAAAGACTCACTTCAATTGGTCTATAAAAAGTCCCTTCAGTTCGTATATAAAGACTCCCTTCAGCTGGTCTATAAAGAGTCATTTTAGCTCCTCTATAAAGACTCCCTTCAGCTCGTCAGTAAAGACTCTCATCTATAATACTTCCTTCAGTTCATCTTCATTACAAAATATTCTAAACGCCCACAAATGCTTTCTTCTTGTCATCTACAATATGTAAATGCATGTAGGTGTGTGGGTAATGTCATCTCAAATAATAATTCCAAAATATATTTAATGAACTTTCAAATATCCCTTGTTATCGTTGAATATTGAATCAACCTACATTTCACAATTTTCCAAGTGTGTGCATTCATATCGCAGATTTAACAATTGAACTTCTGACATCACCGGTTACCATTATTACAATTGTTATTCGTGACAACAATACGCCAAGTCCACTTTGTGGACAACAATAGCAACATCAGTAGTGGCAGCAGCAGCGACATCATTAATGTGACATTTGTGAATGTGTGGCTTGTTTCTGGGACGAGGAGTCAGTCCGTCAAAACAGTGGCAGTGGCAAGCAGTTCAAATTCAAAAACGATATTAACTTTTACGTGTCAGCGCGCGCACATGTACGAGTACTTCAATTAAAATTTTGGATAATTTTGAATTTTTGATGTGTGATTTATTACACAAGCCAAAATGGTCAGATGAATGGTTTGTCACGATAAAGAAATTTAAAAGTGCATGATTAGAGCGATAGAAAAGGAGGTGCGGACACTATTAAGGCTGACATTTGAGTAGGGAATGTTTTGTTTTTTTTTTTGTTTCTGCATAATGATATACTCGTATGTAAAAGTGTTGTGTTGTTTTATGTCTCAACCTTTGTTTAGGTGCTGTTACTACTCACAGCTTGTTTTTTTCTTACTTCTTAATGTCAACGGATGCTGTTGACGATTTAGATGACTATCTCACATCAGCATCACTTTTACTTTTTTCAGATTTTCTTCACACCACCGCTGAGTAGTTGTTTTGTTATTTGTCTACTTATTATTATTATTATTATTATGATTATTACAGCACTTGGTAGTAAAACTTGAATATTGTTGACTATGAAAAAATATGTTTTTAATTAGAAAGAAAAAAATACTCATTTTTTTATTACTTCAGGCCATGGGTTAAAAATTTGTCATCGTAAAAAAACAGTTTGTATGACCAGGCGTAATGTGCATTCACCTAGGTAAACGTTTATCTCGAAACTGTCAATGTTGAATATTTGTTTAATGTATTATCTTAACATCACTTATGTAAACAAAATTTACATTATCTAAAACATAAAGGTCACACTGTAGTTGCCATAAAAAAGTTTGTTATAATTGTTAAGTAATTTATTCTCAGGTCTTATATTGCATCCCATTTCTGTCATATGCGATATTAATAAAGGAATTATAAAAGGGTTACAATAGCTCGGAATTATAATCACGATCCGGTAAATCAAATATGTCGAGCCCTCCCCGTAAAAATGCAGTAAGCGGCAAAAACTTTATACCAAAGGGCTGTAATTTGGCTTTCCAGGGTTTTTGGAGACTGACATGCATCCATACTGTCACCATATAAATGTAAACAAAGAGTAAAGTGTATTTACATTAAAATTGCTTTTGCTCTAATATCATAACGGTTTATGCTAAAACAATATTTTTATATTAACCGTAATATAGTATTCTTTATCGATTACATAAAACAAAGTGAAAAATGTGTCGCTTATAAAATTTTTGCGGGAAGGGCTCGATATACTAAGCCGATTTGAACAGGTCTATCCATCTAGTTGTTGTACAGAAATGTGATTTTAAAACAAATTGATTTGGCTTCAGTGCAGAAAATTTCCTGCTAAGACTCCCTTCAACTCGACTATAAAGACTACCTTCAGTTCTTTTATGAAGATTGCCTTCTGCTCGTCTATGAAGATTGCCTTCAGTTCATCTATGAATATTGCCTTCAGCGTATCTTTAAAGACTGCGTTCAGTCTATGAAGATTCCTCTCAGCTCGTCTATAAAGACTAGCCACAGTTGTCTATAAATACTCCCTTCTGCATGGCTATAAAGTCTCCCTTCAGCTCGTATATAAAGACTCCCTTCACCTCCCCTTAAAGACTTTCTTCCGCTAGTCGGAAAATATCCCCTTCACCTCGTCTATAGAGTCTCCCTTCAGCTCGTTTATGGATACTGCCTTCAATACGTCTATGAATATTTCCCTCAGCTCGTCTACAAAGACTCCCTACAGGTCGTATATAAATACTCCCCTCAGCTCGTCTACAAAGACTCCCTACAGGTCGTATATAAAAACTCCCTTCAGCTCCTCTTAAAGGATTTCTTCGGCTTGTCTGAAAATATTACCTTCAGCTCTGTCTGTAAAGTCTTCCTTCAGCTCTTCTATAAAGATTGCCTTCAATGCGTCTAAGAAGACTTTCTTCAGTTCGTCTATAAAGACTCCCTTCAGCTCGTCTATGAATATTCCCCTCAGCTCGTCTACAACGCCCCCCTAGATCTCGTCTATAAGGACTCTCTTCTGATCGTCTATAAAGACTCTCCTCAACTCGTCTATAAATACTCCCCTTAGCTCGTCTATAAATAATCCCTTCAGTTCGTTTATAAAGATTCCCATCAGCTTATATATAAATACTCCCTTAGAAAGGAGTGCACCGATGGCTACCATCTTCAAATTTAAACAAGGTTTGGTAAAAATATTTTTATGTGCATAGTTTGAATGAAATCGGATACTCCATTCGCTCGAAATGGGATTTAAAAATTTTCCAAATAATAGAATAGATAATAGAAAGACCGATGGGTTCCATCTTCGAACTTGATCAAGATTTGGTAAAGATGTTGTAATGTTCAAAGGTTAGGATTGTGGATTTCAAAAATTATACAGGTTTTGCTATTTATTGATGGGTTTGGTTTCTACTAAAAGAAGACTAATGATACTTGACACTGCTAAACGACGTCGCCTTAGGGACACATCAGACCCAATGGATATGCCCGAATCTTTATCTCAAAGGCCAAGGCTACCCTTAATTTTTAGAGGTTTGTAGAAGAATTTATGGATATTTTGAGAGAAGTTGGTCATTTCATACACAAGGGTTTCATACACAAAAGGCTGCAGTTAGCCGCTATCTTAAGATTTATGGCTGTTGATGGTGTTCAGAGGGTAGTGGCAAATGATTTAAATGTAAGTGTTGATCGCACAACCATGTGTAAAATTTTGTGGGGAGTCATGAAAATCCTGGAAGACAAAGTGTTTGCAGCGTGGATAAACATTAATTTGAGTGAATATTAAATAAGGTTATTCAAATTGCATTTTTATGAACATTTGGTATTTTTAGGAGTTATAGTTCACATCCGAATAGTTCAGTACGGAATATGTACCTTGCTTTAACACAACAAAAATACAATTAAAAATTCTTATAATCATAAGCAAGCCACTATTTTTTCAAAAAATGTAAACATTTCATTATTATCATAACTATTTTCAACTTCGTTTAACTTTACCACTTATTACGCTCATGTGTTCTCTCTCTCTTTCTGTCTGTCTTTTTTTACAAATATTTTCCTCCAAAAAAAAAAAAAAAAAAAAACTACCAATCACTTTTCGGATGTTTTGTTTTGGTATAGCCCGTTTTTATTGCTAACAACCGCCGATTTCCCCTCACTTGATTGTGACTAGTTTTGCATTCTATTGTTTCTTTATGTCAGACACTCTTACCCACCTCTGTATTGGCGTTACAAAATTCGCATATGAATTTTCCAAATTATTTTGATTAAAAGAAAAAATCATTAAAAAATGTCTGTATATGTATTTTACTAAACAACATTTATTGTATATATCATGACAGAATATATCAATCTGTCATATATTGATATATTCTGTCAGGACATACATTTTATAGATGAATGTCCTCTAAATAAGAGGAATATGGTACACTCATAATGACCAGTCTAAATGATATGTTTCATAAAATCGGGATGCCATTATTTATAATAGATATTTTTATATATCTTCTACCGCTGCCATATATTCATCTGATATTAGAGATCCATTACTACGCATGTTACCTGAAACTCAGTTTTTATAAAAATTTATAATCCGTGGTAGTCCAGTATGTAGAAGCACAATTTATATATTAACATTCAATTTCAATTTGTCACTATTAATAAATTTATTTTATTAAATAATTTTGTATATAAAATACAGAATTCATTTCACTATTTGTTTCTTATTTTATTTATTATTTTTATTTAACTCACATCTATTAAACACTATCACTTGCTCAATGTGAAATACTTATTGATATCAGGATAATTAACAATGTTGTCAATATTTTAAATTTCCTTTTAATTTTGGTTAATTTTTCGATTTTTTTTTTTAATTGCAATATTCGATTCGATTTTGTTTCAATATTGGTTGGCGGCCATACAACAGTTCAGTACCCGTACCGAGTGGTAACTGAATGAAATTGAAATTTGTTGGTGGCTTGTAACTGAAATGAAAAAAGCGAAAAAACCGACCAGCAACAAAAACAACAACAATAAATATTTCGTAAATAATACAAAAAAGCGAAATAAACCGACAACAGCAGCAGCAACAAACATCTACTACTACGCTATGGAGAGCAGCAGCAGTCAACAACGCTTGTATGAAAATTATGCGGTCGTTCGGTTTGTTGGTGGCTGCTGAGTCAACCGAAAAAATACAAGAGTTTTGCCATAGTTTTGAGAGCGAACGGATTGGATATTATCATCATCATAATAATAACCAGCGAAGCGATCGTCGAAACACAAAAAATATAACAACAAAAAACCAACCCATAATAAAAGCTACAACAAAAAAGTGCAAAAAACGCAGCAGCCATTGTCATGAATGAACAAAAATCGGTCATCTATCCGATACAATTTTTGAAGTGGTCTTTTTTGGAGACATGCCATTCATAAACTAATTTTCAAGCAAAAACACTGTTGAAGTTTAAGCCGAAAAACTTGCAAACTCTTGCATGTAAACGATAGTCATATACAACAGATTTTTGAATAATAAAAATATGTAAAATCTGCAACATGCTGATGTCAGGTATCGTGAAATAACCAGTCAGTGATGACATGTTAATGTTTTAGTATTTTGCACTGTGAATAAAACATAAAGTAACTAATTGAATTTTAATACGTTAGAAAAGGCTTTTGTTGGCAACGCGGACTATGCAATACACTACAAAGCAAGGGTGTTAAAGAATTGAAGGATAAAAAGCAACAACGTAGAGACAATCACAAAAACAACAAATAAAAAACTCGTTAAGTTCGACCGGTCCCTACTTTTTATAACCTTCACCATGAGGTGGTCTTTTGGAATACCTATAATCGTTCAGGCTTTGTCATGGTAGGAAGATTTTAAATCTAAGGAGAAACTACTTAGAGTCCATTCGGTTAAAAACGCCCCCATAATTCCCAAAATACCGAATAATCGGGCACTGTTATATGGAGGCTATCAAAGTCGACAATAATCTTTCGTATAACCAATTTGCTTTAAGGAGACCCCACCCATTCTCGGGGTCAAATTTTTTTTTTGATTTAATTCGAATCTACACTAATCCAAGAATGTCCCTACAAAATTTCAAGTGAAAATCTCAAGAACTCTTGAAGATATAGCCGATTTATTGTGTCAGCATGAAGTGACGGCTAAAGGGCTTTTCAAACTTTAAAAGCGTTTTTCTCTTTTGCGAATGGCGGGCACGATAACTCAGAAACTAATAACCCAATCGATTTCAAATTTTTACACGTTTCTCTGTGTGTGTATAGCTATCGTATGAACTAGGATAAAGCCAATCGGTGAAGATCTTCGTTATTTTTTAACTTGGTTTTAGGTCAAAAATCGGCGATTTTCCAAACAAATTTTTTCAAAGGTCCGCCATTTTGTTAATTTTAGAGCGCAGTCAATAATCCTAGGTTACACGAGAGCCAGACATGTACTCTTTCTAACACCGTTAGAATTTTCGGATTCCGATGATCCAGTGAGGAGTTATCATGCCCGCCATGAAAAATAAGGACTTCTCTTTAATTACAACAAAACAATTACAATTTTTTTTTTGTAAATTATTTTTCTTCTCTTTTAAATCTTCAAATATATATGTGCAAAATTACAAACCTTAACAAGCATTTGTATTGATTTATCAGCCCATTGAAAATCTTAAAAAATTAAAATCGAGAATGGGGGTTCCCTTAATATGTGTCCAAACTCCCCTAAGTACTAACATTTAGGAGGTCCGTTATATATATATATATATATTAATAATTTTCAGTAGGAATCTTTGCTACCTATTGACAATCCAAAATTCTATGTTACAACCACTTTGTTAAGAAAAAGTCTCCCAACTCCTCAAAATACTGAATAATAGGGGATATCATTATGTATGGTAGCAGAGAGGGGCATAATTGAACGTGGGGGGCACCATTTGAACAGCGCTCATAAAATTCATACAACAGCACGGGTAGTATCAGCGTCTTGTAGAGTACGATTTTGCTCTGGCGAGAGTTGCACTTGTTTTTTGAATTGCTTACTCAGACTATAGTAGCATAGCGTTGGCCAACACTATTTTTCTCGGGATTTCAAAGCTGATGTTATTAGTTTTGTCCATGGCGGTACCAAGGTATATACAACCTTTGACCATCTCGAAGCTGTAGCGTTCAAGTTCCACAGTTGGTTCGAGTCTACGGGGCGCGTTGATACCATCAGCTTGATCTTCTCGCCATTTACTGCCAGCCCCACATTGGCAGACTCCTTCTCAATTCGATCAAAGGTGGCTGTTATTGCTCGCAATGTTCGACCCATTATGTCAGTGTCGTCGGCGTAGGCGAGTAATATATGATGTTACATGTACTGAGTACCTTTTCTGTTCAAATTTGCATCTCGTAGGACCTTTTACAGCAGGATGATAAAAAGTTCACACGACAAACTGACACTTTGTCTGAATCCTCGTTCGGTATTGAAGGGCTCCGAGAGGTCCTTTCCGACTTTAATTGCCCATCTTGTGCCAGTTAAAGTTATCTTGCATAGCTACATTAATTTTGCAGGAATGCCGAATGCAGACATAACTTTAAACACCTCTGAGCGGATTGGACTGTCACCTGCTATTTTATTATTATACAGCCGATTAATTGCTATTCTGACACGGTCATCTCTTATTGGTTCTGGGTTATCTTCTTCACCGTTACTATTTGATACCAGAAGTTTTGCTAAATGCTCCTTCCAGATCCTCAACACGTTTTCTGCATCTGTCACCAGGCTTCCTTATTCATCTCTACAGGAGGATGTACCTACAACACTCGTTGGTAAAATTCCAGGACTTCATTCTGACTCCTGTACATCTTGATTTGCTTACGCTCTCGTTTTTTGTTCTTTCTTTTTTCTTTTTTTTTCTAAAAATATGTACCTTTCTCAAACCAATACAATAATGACAACCTCCAAAACCACTATATACGAGATCTTATCTGTATTTTTATTTTAGTTCAATTAAATTCACGTGAGAAGCCGAACAGAAGGTAACTTCTGAGGGGAAGTGTATTTATGAACTGTAAAAACACACAGTGTATTCCAGAACATACCCGTTAATTTCAAATTTCCGGATTCCAGCTCTATTGAATCACTTAAATCCAAATTGCATCAAATTTATTACCCACAAGTATAATTTTCCAAATTTAAACATTTAGTACCATTTGCCTCAATTCAACAATGCAGTAGTAATCGTATTTCCAAATTCCAGTGTTCTAGCTCTAACGGTGCACATTAGTAAAAATATCCAAAACTATCTACATATCCCGGATTGTACCAAATTTAATACTATTTAGTACTTTTTAGTTTGCATGAGTACACACTTTCAAAACCACCTCTTTATATCGACCCTACAGCTCAACCTTGATTCACATTCCAAATTTCAAGTTTTTAACTCTATCCGTTTACATGCTACGAAACTGTAACAAATTTAGTACATTTTAGTACTTTTCATATTTCTATCCTACATTCCATTGGTACATCTATCCTACACTCCATCAGTGACCCTCATTCCAAATATAAGAGGTCTAGCTCTACAGATTTGCAAAATACAAATTATGTTCTAATTGTTAACCATTTTTGGGCACCTATCAAAAAGAGTAGACATACATATTCTAAATATTCTGGTAAAATAAAAATATTACGACATGCAATTTTAAATTAAACCGGATATTGAGATGAGATTAAAAAGCGATCGATAGGCTCCCGCTTCGGAATTGATTATGGTTTTGTTCAAGCGATGTACAAATTTTGGACCAAATATGCTACTCCAAACAGTTCTTATGAGATTTACTAGAAACCCCCATACAAAATTTCAAGATTAAGCATTTGTTGTATACTGTTAATACGAATATCCAAAAACTCTTTTATGAGACTCAATACCTAACATCCTAGGAGAGCAGGAATTTATGTGCAAAATTTCAAAGTTCTTTCGAGTACCCAAAGTGGTGCATATTGTAGTAACTCTGTCATTGGAGCTATATGAACTTTTTCCCAAACTTTTCAATAAAATTTCGATACATCGAAAATTTACATTAACTTGAATATATTGGTTCTCAAAATAATATTTTTTGGATTTTTTAGCTTTAATATTAACCTGCACTGCCTACCTCAACCGAGTAGATGTTGAGGTAACATAACATATGGCTAGATTTGAAACATTCCAACAAACTCATAGGTTGAATAAAGCCCATGTGAGTTTCTGTTGTTGTTATTGCTATTAAACACATTTTCGTTGGCGGTGATGTGGTGTGGTTCAAACTCCCCGAAAAAAATACAACAAAGAAATACGAATAGACTTATTGTTGTTGCGCAATTGTGACACTTAACAGCTAAACAATGAAAACAAACGTTGTTTTTATAAAACGATTTTCGGTGTCTTTTTTTGTTGATGGGGGATTTTAAAATTTTGTTTCTGTTCACCTTTACATTGACGTATGTCTTCAAAATTTTGTACTCTGATATATGTATGAGCGAGTGTCTGAGTATATGATGTGTTGTAGGAAGTAATCTCTTGATGAACTTACTCATACAACGCGCATGCGTCGCACACAATCTGTGCAATCTGTCATCCACGTTTAAGAGCTCCAAAGTGGCTTATGGATGGAAAATACGGAATTGAGTAGTTTTCTGTGTTTTGTTATTGTTTGTTTAGCTGTTATTCGTTTTTTTGTTTCTAATTTCTTCAATGTTCGGTTGTAGCATTACAAACAATGTTATATGAATGTGTGTGAGAAGCTAGCGAACTGCTGATCGCTTATGGAGATGCTGAAGATTTTTATTATATAGACACAATAGAGGATTTATCTTTAGCGGATATTAGATGAATGGATAAGTATTTTTTTTTTGCAATGTCGCACAATGGGACGAAATGCAGCGGGAAGTATCACAGCTGTATGCGTGAATTTTTAAAATAAATATTTTTGAGGGTCCATCAGGCTTGGATGTAAACATTTATATTTTTTTGGATATCCATCAGGCGTGGATTTAAAAATTTAGGGTTTAAAAATAGATATATTTTTGGAGGTCCATCGGGCGTGGATTTAAAAATTAATATTTTTTGGAGGTCCATCAGGCGCGGATTTAAAAATTTATATTTTTTGCAGGTCCATCAGGCGTGGATTTAAAAATTTATATTTTTTTCAGGTCCATCAGGCGTGGATTTAAAAATTTATATTTTTTGCAGGTCCATCAGGCGTGGATTTAAAAATTTATATTTTTTGCAGGTCCATCAGGCGTGGATTTAAAAATTTATATTTTTTGGAGGTCCATCAGTCGTGGATTTAAAAATTAATATTTTTTGCAGGTCCATCAGGCGAGGGTTTAAAAATAAATATATTTTTGGAGGTCCATCAGGCGTGGATTTAAAAATTAATATTTTTTGGAGGTCCATCATGCGTGGATTTAAAAATTAATATTTTTAACGCCATCAGGCGTGGATTTAAAAATTAATATTTTTAACGCCATCAGGCGTGGATTTAAAAATTAATATTTTTAACGCCATCAGGCGTGGATTTAAAAATTAATATTTTTAACGCCATCAGGCGTGGATTTAAAAATTAATATTTTTAACGCCATCAGGCGTGGATTTAAAAATTTATATTTTTTGCAAGTCCATCAGGCGTGGATTTAAAAATTTATATTTTTTGCAAGTCCATCAGGCGTGGATTTAAAAATTTATATTTTTTGCAAATCCATCAGGCGTGGATTTAAAAATTAATGTTTCTTTGGAGGTCCATCTGCAAAATGTAAGAGATTTCTGTCATCAATTCCACTGTATAAAGTTGTGACTGTCAATATAATATATTGTTGTCACTGCTACATTGTTTTTGGTGTTTAATTGTTTAAACATTTTTATTTTTTTCCACTACCCAAAAAGTTATTGTTTTATTTTCCGGTACTTAGGAATTGAATAGAAATTTCACTTATCTTCAGTTTGTTGTGTGAAGGTAGGTAGGTGAATGGTAAATTCGACAAAGTTCAATGTCTATATCTCGGTGTGTGTGTGTGTGCTTGTATGTGCGAATCATTTGAATAAATAAATTTTGTAAATTTAATTTCAAAACATTTAAAAAAAGAGTATTAAAGAGTATACAATTATTAATAAGAGGTTTTATCTGCTAATCACACACAATTACACAAAAATTAAAAAATCAAAATCTTTGTTGTTATAGCTGCTGCAGATACAAGGGGAGTGCTCTGAGATCTCTTTTTGTGAAATGAGTTAGTGAAATTTAGTTTCTTTGATATGGATTTGGAGGTGATAAAACTTTAATGTTGGCTGATTATGGCCAAAACAGTTGTTAGCTGGTCGGCTGATGTGTTGTGCGAATTTTTGCTTACACTGCCAACGGTGAGGCTACAGTAAATCGTCTCAGGCCTGTATGGCTCCATTGGTCCATGGCAAAAATTGCATGTACACATATATAGCTTTACAATTTAATTCATTGAATGTCTTTTCTGTTTCTTTGTTGGAAATGAATTACCTGGAGAAGTTTAATTTATTTTGAATAGTACACACACACAACAAATTTTGTTAAATGAAGTGACGGAAATTGTCAGCTATGGGGAGTTTTCATTTCGGCCTACCCATAAATTCCAATTATGTTCAAATAATTTATCATTCACAGAGTTGGAGCACAAGAGAAACTGCTCTATGAAGGCTTATTTTGACAGCTTCGATGTTAATAAGAGAATGTGGCCGAACACAAATTTGATTTAAAATTAATTGAATTTAACAAATGTGTTTTACAAATTACTTCAAATCGCACTAAATGTGAAATTAATTTTTATGGTTGATTGTCTATGATTGATTGAAAAATTTAGTCGATATGATATTTAACATATTGAGGGGATGAATAAAGCATGACTTTAAAAAATACTATACACCAAAGGTTTTTTAACACCCAACTGGGTCGCTTTTTTAAATTAAAAATTCTTCTATGGAAAAATAGCATCGACTTACACTTATGAAAAATATCTAAAATATTTGAACATCGATTTTGATTGCAATAGAACGAAACTTTTAATATTTGATTATAATTATAAAGTAAACAAGTGAAAATGCGTTAAGTTCGGCCGGGCCGAACTTTGGATACCCTCCACCATAGTTATACTGACAGATACATGGAATGAAAATATAGGGAACTTACCAAACTCCAGCAATTTTTAATGGAATTTTTTCTAAAATCTGTAAGATTTAAAAAGTGGACTGATGCTCAAACTACTGTAATTTAGATTACGAAGTTATATGAGGGTATGCCTAAAGGGAGACCAATATTGATTACATAGTGTAGGAAATAGTGAATATTTGGGAATATCATTATATGAGGGCTATGCCTAATTAATGACTGGTATATGCCAATTTTGAACCCAATATTTTAAATTCTTTATCTCAATTCTTTCCTTCAGGTGGTATCACTTTATTGAGGATATGCCTAAATGTCTGCCGATATATTTCATTATAGTAATCTTTGAGTTTTTTTTATCACAATATCTTTAAAAGGGGGAATGCTTACAACAGATGGCTAAATAGTCTCTGTAGGGTAAAAATTGACTATTCCCCATAACGACTACCTAACCGCAACACACGAAACAAATCAGATAACTATTTTAATATAAACCAGTAAGGAAAGTTCAAAAGTCGGACGGGGCCGACTATATGATACCCTTCACCACTATGGGTACATGCAAGACATGTTAATATCTACAATATCCTGTAGATATAGACATTAAGCATACATCAGTAGGGACCTAATTCAGTACTCTGTGCAAAATTTTGCTTCAATCGGACCAATATTGGGAGTTTGGTGCACAATTTACCTTAAATCGGACGAAACTATATATGGGAACTATATCTAAATCTGAACCGATTTCAACAAAACTTCGCATTCATCAATGACCTAATTTAGTACGCGGTGCAAAATTTTGTCTCAATCGGATAAATATTGGCAGTATGTTGCTCCATTTACATAAAATCGGACGAAACTATATATAGCATATTTAGATATAAATCTGAACCGATTCCAACAAAATTTCTCATACATCAGTCGGGACCTAATTCAGTACTCTGTGCAAAATATTGCTTTAATCGGACCACTATTGGGAGTTTGGTGCACTATTTACATGAAATCGGACGAAACTATGCCAAATTTCATACAAATCGGATCATAAATGCGATCTGTACTTTGTTAACAAAAATACATGGACGGACGGCGAATATTAGTAATTTTTAGGAGGGAGGTTTGTTACCATATACGACTACAAAAAACCAAATTACAAAGAATTTGGTTGAAAAACGCGTTCAAGAACCCCAAAATACCGAAAATTGGGGGGTACCCTTATATGGGGGCTACCCGAAAAAGTGGACCTATATTTATTATTTTTAGTGGAGATATTTGCTACCTAATAATAACTCGATGTACTAAATTAAAGTCAATTCGGTCGAAAAATACGATCAGAACCCCCAAAATACCAAAAATTTGGGAGTACCGTTATATGGGGACTACCAGAAAAACTGGAACTATATTTATAACTTTTAGTGGAATAATTTGGTACACAATAAGAACCGAATGTACAAAATTTCAGAGAATTCAGTTATAAAACGAGCCCAAGAACCCCAAAATACCGAAAACTGGGGGTACCTTTATATAAGGGCTACCCGAAAAAATGGACCTATATTTATAATTTTTTGTGGGGACATTTAGTACCCAATAAGAACCCAATGTACCAAATTTCAGCGTATTCGGTTTAAAAACGCGCTCAAGAACCCCAAAATACCGAAAATTGGGGGGTACCCTTATATGGGAGCTATGCCTAAACGTGGACCGATTTTCTCCAATTTCAATAGGGTTCGTCCTTGGGCCAATTAAGTGACCTGTGCCAAATTTCATCCAAATCGGATCATAAATGCGACCTGTACTTTGTTAACAAAAATACATGGACGGACGGACAGACGGACGGACATGCATAAATCGACTCAGAAAGTGATTCTATGCATATTCTCAAAAGGAACCATGGGTCTATCTCGATTATTTTTGCCTGTTACAAACATATGCACAAAGACATAATACCCTATACCACAGTGTGGTGAAGGGTATAATAAAAAAGGGGGTTATATGGGGACTACCCCTAAAAAGGGGTGAATATTAATCATTTTTGTTGAGGAGATTTGTTACCATGTACGACTACAAAATACCAAATTTCAGCGAATTCGTTTGAAAAACGAGCTCAAGAACCTCAAAATATCGAAAATTGGGGGTACCCTTATATGGGGGCTACCTGAAAATATGGACCCATATTCATAATTTTTAGTCGAGAGATTCGCTACACAATAAAAGCTCAATGTACCAAATTTCAGCGAATTCAATTGAAAAATACGCTCAAAAACCTCAAAATGCCAATTTTCCTAAACGTGGACCGATAAAGCCCATCATCGAACTTGACCTGCCTGCAGACAAAAGACGACTCTATGCAAAATTTTGGCGATCTATTCGTTTAGACGCTAGAGTGATTACAACAGACAGACGGAAATGGCTATATCGTCATATAATTTTACGCTTATCAAGAATATACATACTTTATAGGTGGAGGGTATAAACATGTATCTGTTTAGAGTCACAACTGCTCTTCTTTGACCAATACCTTCTTCAGAAAGTATAGGATTCATTACGCAATGACTATGCCGTCGTCAATAAATTATAATATCAGCGTATTATATATAATCTAGACATAATCGAGTTATGCTATACCATAACTTATCTAAGGGTTGGACAGATGTGGCAAACAAGGAAAAAGTTCTAAGTTCGGACGGGCTGAACTGAAAAACATGGCCGTGGCAAAGGCTATGTTTAACGAGGATATATGTTTAACAATTAGTGGTTTTTTTAGGCCTATAAGAAAACATACGATACTTTGGTAAGAAAACACAGCCATAATTCCGCAGGTTCAATATATTCAAAATTTCGAGAAACCGAATTGACAAATTGGATCGACTTCAAATGTTTCAAAATACCCAAGTATTTTTAATAGGGTTTTACGGTCAGATATGGACCTATATTAATACCATTTTAGCGACTTTGTCCAGGGAAATGAGATTATAACCTTCCAACACTCAGTGCACTCTTTTATTAACTCAAATGAAAAAATCGTACATTTCAATGTCGAAGTCCTTGGTACATTCATAACTTATTACAGAATACTAAAGTTTAGCATCGCAGAGAACTGACCTCTACATGTGTGTACTTTTCCAATATGTGGACCGAAATATACTTCTTTCTACCACACGAACATACATAGTGATCTCGTAAAAAAATGTATGTCCAGCAAAATATTTATACCTTATGGGATTTTAATACTAATACTCCGCGAGATCCACCACCAGCTTGAACCGGAACTCCAACTCGAACTGCAACTTAAACTCAAACTCCAAATACATATATAAATACAAAATCAAGTACAAATACAAAAATAAATGCAAATACTAATAAAAATACAACTCGAACTTGAACTCCAAATACAAACACGAATTCCAACTCCAGCTTGAATCCAAACTCCAATCTTCATCTCGAACACCAAATACTCATGCAGATATAAACACAAACAAGTGAAAAAGCGTTAAGTTCGGCCGGGCCGAACTTTGGATACCCTCCACCATAGATATACTGACATGTACTAGAAATGAAAATATAGGGAACATACCAAAAAGTGGACCTATACAGACATTTCTAAAAACGGATAATGTAAACCATAATACAAATTTCAGAAATTTTTAATGGATATTTATATCATCAGCCTTAGGGCTAATGAGGGTGTATACACTTTAACACGGTGAAAATGTGCTTCATCGAAATATTGGTTCTAGACCCATGTTTCTTTGGACCAAATCCGTTTCAGAAAATTTACATTTCATTCGAACTTTGCCCATCTTATTATTTCTTCCAAGCTTAGTTCAAATTCGAAGATTGGGAATATTGGTCCATCCCTTGTGGAACCTCCAATCAGGGTCTAGGTCTAAATGCGGCTATAGTTCATTATCGAACCATTATGAAATGATTACAAAAGAGTCTTAGAACCAAACTCAAAACGCGGAACAAATCAGATAACTATCTTAATATAAACCAGTGAGGAAAGTAGTAAAGTCGGACGGAGCCGACTATATGATACCCTTCACCACTATGGGTATATTAAACAGGACTATTAGCATGAAATTGGATGAAATAAAATATGTGATATTTATCTAACTGTGAATCTACGTAGATCTATCCATAAAGTATGTAAATCGACTTCAAACAAATATAAATAGGTCATCCGTTGGGCTATGTCTGTACTTCTAGAAAACGCAACTACATAATTCTATGCTCAATTTTGTACGTTGTGCAAAATTTGATGTCAAACTGACTAACATGGGAAGTTTGATGCCCAATTTACTTGAAATCGGGCGAAAATATATATGGAAGCTCTATCCAAATATTAAGCGATTTCAAACAAACTTGTCACAGGATAGGTTATACTAATTTCAGAACGTTTTGTTCCTACTGGTTCCTTGGTGCGTCAATTACTTAAAATCAATCTATAATAAAAGGGAGCTATATCTAAATCTGTACCGATTTTCACGAAACTTGCCAGACATCGTTCTAGACCCAATTCAGTACGTTATGCCAAATTTCGTGCAAATCGAAAGGTAAACTTTGGGGCACCATTTACATGAAATCGGACGAAACTATATATGGGAGCTATATCCAAATCTGGACCGATTTTCACGAAACTTGAAAGACATCATTCTAGACTCAATTAAATACGTTATGCCAAATTTCGTGCAAATCGAAGGATATATAGGGAGTTTGGGGCACCATTTACATGAAATCGGACGAAACTATATATGGGAGCTATATCCAAATCTGGACCGATTTTCACGAAACTTGGCAGACATCATTCTAGACTCAATTAACTACGTTGTGCCAAATTTCGTGCAAATCGAAGGATATATAGGGAGTTTGGTGCACCATTTACATGAAATCGGACGAAACTATACATGGGAGCTATATCTAAATCTGGACCGATTTTCACGAAACTTGGCAGACATTATTCTAGACCTAAATGATTAGGCTGTACCAAATTTCGTGCAAATCAAAAGCTATATAGGGACTTTGGGGCACAATTTACATGAAATCGGACGAAACTATATATGTGAGATATATCTAAATCAGGACCGATTTTCATGAAACTTGGCACACATTATTCTGGGCTCAATTAAGTACGTTGTACCAAATTGCGTGCAAATCGAAGGATATATAGGGACTTTGGTGCACCATTTACATGTAATCGGACGAAACTATATATGGGAGCTATATCTAAATCTGGACCGATTTTCTCGAAACTTGGCAGACATAATTCTAAGCTCAATTCAGTACGTTATACCAAATTTCGTGCAAATCGAAAGATATAAAGGGACTTTAGGGCACCATTTACATGAAATCGGACGAAACTATATATGGGAGCTATATCTAAATCTGGACCGATTTTCTCGAAACTTGGCAGACGTCACTCTAGGCCTAATTCAGTACGTTATGCCAAATTTCGTGCAAATCAAAAGATATACAGGGACTTTGGGGCACCATTTACATGAAATCGGACGAAACTATATATGGGAGCTATATCTAAATCTGGGCCGATTTTCACGAAACTTGGCAGACATAATTGTAGGCCTAAATGATCAGCCTGTACCAAATTTCGTGCAAGTCGAAAGATATATAGGGACCGTTTACATTAAATCGGTTAAATATATATATGGGAGCTATATCTAAATCTGAACCGATTTTTCCGAATTTCAATAGGGTTCGTCCTTGGGCCGAATAAGTGACCTGTGCCAAATTTCATCCAATTCGGATCATAAATGCGACCTGTACTTTGTTTACAATTTAACATGGACAGACAGACGGACGGACGGACATGCATAAATCGACTTAGAAAGTGATTCTATGCATATTCTCAAAAGGAACCATGGGCCTATCTCGATTATTTTTACCTGTTACAAACATATGCACAAAGACATAATACCCTGTACCACAGTGTGGTGAAGGGTATAAAAAGGGGGTTATATGGGGACTACCCCAAAAAGGGGGCGAATATTAATAATTTGTGGTAGAGAGATTTGTTACCATATACGACTACAAATTACCAAATTGCAGCAAATTCGGTTGAAAAATGCGCTCAAGAACCCCCAAATACCGAAAATTAGGGGTACCCTTATATGGGGGCTATCCGAAAAAATGGACCGATATTCATAATTTTTTGTGGAGAGATTTGGAACCTATTAAGAACCCAATGTACCAAATTTCAGCGTATTCGGTTGAATAACGC
Organism: Musca vetustissima; assembly: GCF_032173495.1. Taxonomy (NCBI): domain Eukaryota; kingdom Metazoa; phylum Arthropoda; class Insecta; order Diptera; family Muscidae; genus Musca; species Musca vetustissima. The sequence continues at coordinate 4,606 of NW_026877928.1, read as the reverse complement.
GCTCAAGAACCCCAAAATACCGAAAATTGGGGGGTACCCTTATATGGGGGATATCCGAAAAAATTGAACTATATTTATAATTTTATGTGGAGAGATTTGGTACCCATTAAAAACTCGAAATACTAAATTACAGCCAATTCGGTAGAAAAATACGATCAAAACCCCCAAAATACTGCAAATTAGGAGGTACCGTTATATGGTGGCTACCAGAAAAAGTGGACCTATATTTATACTTTTTGGGGGGACATTTAGTACCAAATAAGAACCCACTGTACCAAATTTCAGCGTATTCGGTTGAAAAACGCGCCCAAGAACCTCAAAATACCGAAAATTGGGGGGTACTGTTATATGGGAGCTATGTCTAACTTGACCTGCCTGCAGACAAAAGACAACCCTATGCAAAATTTCAGCATCATATCTCAATTCCTTCAGAAGATAGCGTGATTACAACAGACGGACGGACGGACATGGCTAGATCGTCTTAGAATTTTACCCTGATCAAGAATATATATACTTTATAGGGTCGGAAATGAATATTTTGATGAGTTACAAACGGAATGACAAAATTAATATACCCTCCATACTATGGTGGAGGGTATAAAAAAAAAACAGTAAGGCAAGTACTAAAGTCGGACGGACCGACTATATGATACTCTTTACCACTTTGACTATATTCAAAGATGCATCCTAACAGACCTCGCATTTTTGTGTCTATATGTGAACCGACTCATTGGTGCACCATTTGCTAAAAATCGGACGAATATATTTATGGAAGCTATACTTATAAATCTGAACCGATTTGTCTAAAACTTGGCACTCGTTAGTGTATCCTAACTTCAGTACGTTGTGCAAAATTTCGTGCAAATCGGCCTAGGTTTGACTCCTTGGTGCACAATTTGCAAAAATCGGACGAAAATATATATGGGAGTTTTATCTAAATCTGAACCGACTTTAATAAGATTTGGCACACGCTAGTGTTTCCTAACATCAGTACGTTGTGCAAAATTTTGGGCCAATCGGCCTAAATTTGACTCTGGTGCACCATTTGCTAGAAATCGGACGAAAATATATATGGGAGCTATATCTAAATCTGAACCGATTTCAATAAAACTTGGAACATGTTTGGATATCCTAACTTCAGTACGTTGTGAAAAATTTCGTGCCAATTGGCATAAATTTGACTCTTTGAAATCGGATGAAAATATATATGGGAGCTATAACTAAATCTGAACCGATTTTTCCTAATTACAATAGGGTTCGTCCTTGGGCCAAATAAATTATCTGTGCCAAATTTCATCTACTTCGGATAATAAATGCGACATGCACTTTGTTTACAATTTAACATGGACGGACTGACAGACGGACATGCATACATCGACTCAGAAAGTGATTCTATGCATGTACCACAGTGTGGTAAAGGGTATAAAACGGGCACGGGCAGAGCGTAAAAAATGCAGTTGTGTGCACGCGATGTTTCGATGTTTTGCCCGACTGTGGTATAAAAACACCAATTCGAATTCCACCTTTGGCGGTTGGGCACGTTTTCGTTTTTATATTCTCATTATGTGAGACATTTTCTTGCCAAATGTGAACTATATTGGTCCATGTTTCGATGTGGACTCTATCCAAAACTGACTGAAATTCCTGAATATAAAAATTTATGTAATCTTAAATGAGTCTTCTCATACCATGAGTCGTATTTTAGATTCTTAATATTCCTAATCATTTTTTAAAATATAACCAACTACTATAATTGATTACGGTTTTTGGATTTGATGCCAATTGTGAATTTTGAAATGCTTGCTAATCGCTTTAACAACTTGCATCGAATGATTTAATCAAATTATACAGTTAGTCAATTAAAACATTGGATACATTATTAATGATCTTCATTTTTCTGCATCTCATGTGAAAATCTAAAAATATAGTTATTTATATATGTTATAAATATTTTTAGCAATTAAAATTTTGTAAAATTTGAAATTTAAAACCGCCTCAAGAAATTAAAACATAATTTGTCATCTGCAGCGAAATATATTTGTCCTCAAATTATCTTTAATAAATAAATGATTAATAATCTATAATTTAATTGATTAATTATCTATAATTTTGGGATATAATCTATGGAAATCTAAAAATAAGTTATTAAAATAGAAAAATGTCCCCGAGAAATATTATAATATTCCCTGCATCGGAGTTGGTATGTTATGTAAGTCAAAGTCCACAAAAATCAAATCAAATATCTATGTTCAGTTTGCTCTGATCAAAAGTCATAGATGTTTCGATTTTATATTTAATAATATAATTATTTGTTATTATTTGGGTCGAGGTCGTTCAAAGTTCTGTTAACTATACACAATGTATGTGAACATTTGTATTAGTATGTGTACACGCTTACATCACCCGCATTACATTTGTGGAAAACAATTACCGGTAATTTCTACACCTATGTTGTAAAGTTAACAGAACGCTTAAAGACCTCGACCCAAAATTGTCACAATGCTCTCATTATGTATTATGATTAATATCTGTTTGGTTTTTACACTGAATGACAGTTCATTAGAAATAGATGCAAAATGGTTTTAGTAATTAGTTTCGTATTGGGATTATCTGAAAAAAACTAATTGGTAACTATTTTTTTTTAATAATAGAAATAGGAATGTAATAGAATGGGAATGTAAATTAAAATATGTATTTATATCGATCGTTTTATTTTTTCAAATAAAGCACCCACATTGAATATCTGTTACAATGCTTCCCATTGAGAATCAGAAATACCATATCAGGCGAACCATGTAGCCTGGTCTTTGAAAAAAAACAAAGACATCGACAAACAAGAAACAATCTTGACTCGGAGATGGACTCCGACCAGAGGCTGCCACCTCAACAAATACATGTTCGTGTGCTTTATTTTTGACATGGGAGCGGCATTATATCCCAGAATGTCTGCTCCGAACCCTATTGGTCCAGAAAGTGACCTTGGTTCTGGAGTGTTAGCCAGAACCGCATCCCCCCCATAGATAGATATCGGTGAGATGCAATGGATGTAGAGAATGGGTGCTTATTCGATATTGTTGAGAACTAAACCGGATCCAGGAGTACTGCGAACGAATTTATGTCGTTTCTTGCAGCATTCGCACGTCTCTCAGCGTATATTAGGAATCGTCGTCGGAATACGAGATACCCCCTCATCAACAGCAAAACACGACATATTGCTCTTAAGCACCTGAAAACACATACTTCTTGCAGTTTTAATGCGATGGTCTACGCAACAAGATCAGCGTTACGCTTGAAGTGTGAAATTGCCGAGGTAGATGTGCTAAAGGTTTATATACCGCCGATGAATAACTGTACACCGCGTTACTTACTGGATATCAGACATATTTTAGAAGGTGATAACCGCCTGGTACTAGGGGTTTTCAATGCCTACCATGAATTGAGGGATCCGGTCGTAGGTATCGACCTGAGGGGAACATCACTTGCTGAGTAAACTGATAGCTCAACATTTTGCACGGTTAATGAGGATGTCCACCCGAGGATCACCTGACAAACCCGTCATTTATTTCACTCGTCTCCGGCAATAGGTCACTCCATTTTTTTTTATCTCTGAAAGCCGTACTTGCCTGAACCATAGGAAAGCTGATTGGCTTGGTTTTGAGAGTTTTTTTTTTGAGTTTTGAGGGTTTATCAATCACCGCTTTAGAGATCTCCCCATTTCCTTAAATCCTCGGGTAGCTGAGATATATTTTCATAAAATAAATCTGCTGCCGCTCGCTGGTCAAATACCCGAAGATCAAACTTCCCAGCAGAGGCGATTGCCCAATGAACTTGATGAGCTCCTGACGACTCAATGGTGGGATAACTTACCCTTGAAGTGAACCGGCTACTATGCGAGTACATAAGGAAAAAGTGGCTAGACCACCTCAAGCAATGCAATTTTGTCTCCGGAACAAGTAAATTGTGGGCAAGGGTTAAGTAACTCTCGAATCCTGGAAGAAAGGATAACAGGACGGCTTACAAATTTAACGGCGGAACTGTGACAGAACCGAAGAGGTGTAATTCATTGTCACACCGAGACAATATGCGACCGAAGATGTGTTCGTGACATTTTAGCCGGCAATTCATTGGGCCCTTCCCTGGAGGTACCACCTCAGGAGGAGGACGAAGGAGGATGTCACAAAAACTGTAAGTCATTCAAAGCGTTGGGCCCGGACGGAATATTCATGATAATGCTTAAGTAGCTGGATGAACCCGGAGTTGAGTACTTCTTAATGAAATCATGAAAATAATCACGGTGGTCTGGCGTGCATGCTGTTTTCACTCCGACCGTGTTTGAAACGTTGGATAATCAACTATATGTGTGGACGCCAGTCGTATGTGGAATTCAGAAACAGTAAGTCCAAACCCTGTAGAGTGAAACAGGGAGTTCCCCAAGAAGGAGTGATATCTCCGGATTTGTTTAACCTCTACCTTTCTGAAACTTCACAACCACCGAACGTCATAGAGATCGTAATGTATGCGGATGATTGGATCATGGCGTCGGGTCCCATTATAGATCACATTTGTGAGAAGTTAAACTTCTATATTGCTAAACTTGTTAATGTCT
>NW_026877927.1:0-23458 GCF_032173495.1 Musca vetustissima | reverse complement strand
CACAGCCAGCAACTGCTGAGCATGATCAGACACATTGTTATTTATGTCAGGAAGTAATGTCAGAGGCACAAGAATGTTTAATACTTCAAGAATGCTCTCATGTATTCCATAATTCGTGTATTGAAGCACACTTAGAATCTTCTACAAATTGCCCAGTTTGTAATCATATTTGCCAGTTGACAGATTTGAGGAAATTTGATATCACGACAAGAAATGCTCCAGTGGTTCACAGACCAATCTTGAATAAAAGTAGAGGTCGTGGTGCTAGATCCAAACACTACAACACCCGCAGCAACAATCGTAACACTTTCCAAGAAAGTCTTAACGCAAGTTCTCAACTTGGTTTTCCACATACTCCTGACAGAAACAGTAACGACCCACCGTCTACACAAAATAATTCGAACACGATCGACTATGACTTACTAAATAGAATGATAGAAACCCATTTAAATCGGATGATGGACAGGATGTCTATCATGTCGCAGAGGGAAAACTCTGGCCCTACTGTAAATAACCCTAACAATGTAGTAGGACCCAGTGAAACAAATAGACCTAGATTTGCTTTATCTCCAAACATGAGTTTAAATTCCAGTGGGGCGGCTTCTGCCGATAAACAGACATCGATTGTTATGAGTTGGAATCTGAAATTCGACGGATCCTCCTCCGGATTGAGCGTGGAGGAATTTTTATATCGAGTGAGATCGCTCACTAAGGACAATTTTAATAATGATTTTTCAATCATTTGCAAAAATTTGCATGTCCTTTTAACTGGAAAAGCTCGTGATTGGCAGGTTCCATCTGTTACATGAACAGATTTTTGTGATGCCATACGAAACCAATACAAAGAGATAAAATCTGCCTATGATATCCGCGAGGAGATCCGTAACCGTAAACAAAAACCCAACGAAAGTTTCGATTTATTTTTCGAAGCCATATCAGGATTAATTGATAGGTTACCTTCACCCATGTCCGAAACAGAGCTAATTGAAATAATTCAGCGCAACCTTCGACCAGACATACGACAAGATTTGTTATATGTTACTGTAGGGTCAATGTTTGAATTAAGGAGATTGGTGCAAAAACGTGAAAATTTCCTCAACGATGAACACGTTAGAAGAAATTTGGCTATTCGATCACAAAACACTAATTTCATAGCCCGTAAACACATATCAGAGGTAGACGAAGATGCCCATGTAGAAAATAAAGCAGATTTGGAGGGAAATTTTATAGAGGCTTTACAAAAATCTGAACAAAATCAGAAATGTTGAACTGTGATGTCATAGGTCACCATTGGCAGGACTGTGTTCAACAACGCACCATTTTCTGCTATGGCTGTGGAGCAAAGAACACTTATAAACCGAATTGCATAAAGTGTGGTAACAAAAAGTTAAATTTTCCCAAACATTTTCCAACAGTCGGTCCTACATAGATTATACCCCCACAGTTAAATCAAAAACCACCTCTGCTTCAAATCATTCAGAATTTGCAATTAAAAAGGTTACATCATATCAAGCAGAGGATAAATCCAAACCAATATCACTTGAAATTAATAAAGTCGTTAACGAACCAGACCAAAAACCAATCATAACTATTTTAAAAAGACCTGAATCCAACAGTACTTGTAATTACATAGTTCAAAATTTTCATCCAAAATTACCTTATCATCAGCGCTGGGAATTGTATAGGAAAAAACGCGATGAAATTTTTAATGTTTCGGCAATGTCTATTATTCCACAAAGAGAACCAAAACGTTCAACATTAAGGATGAGGAAATATTATTATTTAAAAAAAGTATGTAAGAAACTTCTGGTGTCTGCCATAGTCTCACATCCACAAGACAAGCGTTTCTATGCTATACAGTTTTTAGACATAACTGAATACGGCCTACTCGACACCGGAGCAAACATAAGCTGTATTGGAGGCGATATGGCTCTTAAAGATTATTATAAATACAAAAATTTCTATAAATGCAAGTCCTTCGTGAAGACTGCCGAAGGGAATAGACAAAAAGTCGAAAGTTGGATGGATGTAGATGTTACCTTCAGGGATAAAACCCAATCGCTTAAACTCTTCATAATTCCTTCTATATCCCAAAAACTAATTCTTGGATTAGATTTTTGGAGATCTTTTAACCGAATATGTCTCTTTCGGAAATAAAATCCCAAGATTGCAAGATAGAGCAGAACCTTGAGCAATCAACGGAATTATTTCCTCTTACCAACCAGCAGAACAACCAGCTTAAAACAGTCATTGACATGTTTCCCGATTTTCATACCCAGGGACTGGGCAGAACTAAACTAATAACCCATTCTATTGATATTGGTGATGCAACCCCAATTAAGCAAAGGTTTTACCCGGTATCTCCCGCGGTTGAAAAACTAATGTTCAAGGAGATTGATCGTATGCTTGAACTTGGGGTTATCGAGCCTTCCACGTCAGCTTGGAGCTCACCAATGAGACTGGTTGTTAAACCCAATAAAGTGCGGTTATGTTTGGATGCCAGACGGTTAAATGCTGTAACCAAAAAAGATGCATACCCTTTACCCAACATCGAAGGAATCTTCGCAAGACTTCCACGTGCCAATCTAATATCGAAGTTAGACCTCAAGGACGCCTTTTGGCAAATTGGCCTTGACCCTGCTTCAAAACATCTCACGGCATTTACAGTGCCTAGAAGGCCATTATACCAATTTGTGGTAATGCCTTTCGGGCTCTGTAATGCGCCGCAGACGATGTGCAGGTTGATGGACGAAATCATACCTCCTGATTTACGTCATTGCGTTTTCGGCTATCTGGACGACCTTGTTATTGTCTCCGAAGATTTTCAGTCCAATCTGGAAGTCATAGTTCGCATCGCAGCTCAATTCCGAAAGGCAAATCTAACGCTAAACATTGGTAAAAGCAAGTTTTGTGTCACTAAAGTTAATTATTTGGGTTATATAATTGGAAACGGAGGTATAACCACCGATCCCGAAAAAATAACAGCAATAGTAAATTGGCCTGTACCACGAAATCTCAAGCAAGTGAGGGGATTTCTAGGCTTGTCCGGATGGTGCAGACGATTTATTAAAAACTTTTCTTCTGAGACATATCCAATTACAGAGACTTTAAAGTGCAAAACAAAACTGAAGTGGACCGAGGAGGCTCAATTAGCTTTTAACAAAATTAAGCATTTACTTACGACAGCACCGCTTCTGACCAACCCAGACTTTACAAAAAAGTTCTTTTTGCACTGCGATGCCAGTAATTTCGGTATTGGAGCTGTATTAGTACAAATAGACGATGAAGGCAACGAAGGACCCATCGCCTACATGAGTAAAAAATTAAACTCCGCTCAGCGCAATTATAGCGTAACTGAGCGTGAGTGCCTTGCAGCTGTGAAAGCTATTAAAAGGTTCCGGTGTTATTTGGAACTCCAAGAGTTCGAAGTAATAACCGACCATTCGAGCCTCTTATGGCTAATGAAGCAACCTGATCTCAGTAGAAGACTGGCGAGATCGGTCTTCAAGCTTCAACCATATAGGTTCACAATAAGTCATCGCAAGGGTAAATACCATGTGGTACCTGATGTTTTATCTAGAATACCAGAAGATGAGATATGTGGTCTAGAATTTACTGAGCCCGAAATCGACTTAGATTCCCCCTTTTTCGACACTAATGCATACAAGGAGCTTCGAGAGAAAATTATTGTCAATCAGTCGCAATATCCTGATTTGAGAGTAATTGAAAAATATGTGTACAATCGCACTCAGCATTATTCTGGCCATGAAGAGCAAGAGGAACAGTGCTGGAAATTGTGGGTTCCAGAGGAACTTCGAGAACAAGTAATTTCCAGAGCTCATAACAGCAAAATTACTGCTCATGGAGGCATGTTTAAGACGCTGGAGTTAATAAGACGTAATTTCTTTTGGCCTGGAATGGTCAAAGACGTAAGGGAATTTGTGAGGAAATGTGAAATTTGTACTACCACAAAATCTTCTAATACCATCATGAAACCCCCAATGGGAAATCAGGCTGAATCTACTAGACCATTCCAGCGCCTATATATGGATCTTTTAGGTCCATATCCACGGAGTAAATCCGGAAATATCGGCATCTCATCATTCCAGATCATTTCTCGAAGTTCCACTGGTTATTTCCACTTCGGAAGTTCACTTCCACTGCCATTCAGGAAATCTTACAAAAACAGATATTTCATGTTTATGGAATTCCTGAGACAATTATTACAGATAACGGAAGTCAGTTTAAAGCCAATGATATAAACGCTTTCTTTACCAGTTATGGAATCCAGCATGTTTATACCGCTCTATATTCGCCGCAATAAAATGCGTCTGAAAGAGTTAATCGCTCTTTAATTGCTGGCATAAGAGCATTTTTGAAAGACGACCATAGACAGTGGGACCAAAATTTGACCTCAATAAGTTGTGCTTTGCGGAATTCGTTTCATCAAAGTATTAATTGTTCCCCATATCATGCTTTATTTGGGTTCGACATGGTGACCCATGCATCATCCTACAAACTTCTAAAAAATGTTAAATTATTGGACGAACCATGTACAATTTGGTCTCGAGATGACCACTTACAGACCATTCGACAAAACGTACGTAAATATATCAAAGATGCCTACGAAAAGAATCAACGCCAATATAACTTGCGTACAAGACCACAAACTTTCAATGTTGGCGAAGAAGTTTTTAGGCGTAACTTTACGCAGAGCAGTTTTGAGAAAGCATATAATGCAAAACTTGCTCCATTATTTGTAAAAAGTAAAATAAGGAAAAAACTGGGAAATCACTAGTATGAACTGGAAGACATGCAAGGTAGACTTATCGGCACTTTTCATGGCAAAGACATTAAGAAATAGCCATTTTCCAACTAATTTTCTATCGAATTCGAGCAAATTATTTGGTTTTGTAATGTGTGTCTATTTCTCACTTCTATAAGTGTGCAAAAACAAATTTCAATTCTAAATTTGGTAATTATTCCCAATTAAATAATATGTATTTTTATTTAACAAATTTGAAAAACGAAAGGTTCCAAAAGTGTTAAACACCATGGAACAAGAAAAAAATCGCCAAAACAATGTTCCGTCTGTCGGTACCCTACATTGAATATGAACATGTTTGTACAGTACATTCAACTTGTCAAGCTTATTGTTCATTTGTTTTGATCCACCTCATCGTTTTGACAAAACGTTGGTTTGCTTGAAGTTTCACAAAAATGTTAACTTCCTTTTTATACTAGCCTCCGAAGTGATAAGAACATTAAAAGTCAAGAAATCAATTTCAAAAGTTTTTTGCAATCCCCGAACTAATCACCAAGATTGTATAGTTTTGAATATCAACAATACCAAATTCTAAAAATTACAAACATATTACCTAAGGTAAAGTGAATTAAAATATCAAATAAATATGTTAATAAGTTGGAATAACTCATTTATTAGGCCATAGTATAAAATCATAATCACCGGCAATACACTCATTACGCCTTACGAGTGCACCTTGCGTAATACTCCAGTGTAGAAAATTGGTGCAGTAATTCTTTTAATAAAGCGACGAGGCAGGAAAATTATTGTGTTGTACCTGAAATTCTGTGGTATGGTCCCTTTAACCTAGGAATGCACGTTTTTACATTATGAACAAAATCTAGGTGGTTGAAGCGACGTGCATTTACAATTTGCCTACGACCACTTCTTAAATGTTCTACTTCGCAACCTGCACTTACGTAGTTTCCAGAACAAACCATCCATTCTCCACCTATGGTAAACCTGTGCAGCTACCCGTCGTAACGTGGTGTACGTCATTTATTGGAATACGTTCAGGCGTTGTACCCAAACTTGAAACACGTTGCTAAAAATCCTCCAAAAGAAATATAACTGCATATACCAATCGTTAATTACTTTCTCCCAAAAAGAATCCATCCATAAAAATACAGTCCGCAGTTACCCGTATATATCGTTCAGTGATTCATCGCCACAAGTATTCACAATTGCCACATTGATAAATAGCCCCCACTGAATCTTCCAGAGTCATACCTGCACAACTATGATAGACATCCCATTGAATATTGAGATATACATCATAATATAAGTACAAACTATATATATATAAGTACTGTAGTTTTTATCGACTAAAATTGCGATCACCAGCTTCACAACACACCTTTCGCTCTAACCTATAAGCGTAATATATATCAAATTTTAAGTTATCGCACATTGACAACCTATCATCATAATATCAAGTCGATGCAAGATTATAATAACATCTAATTTGCAGTACATCCCAGCAGTTAAGCAGAAGGCCTTCTACGAAAAAACTGACTTTGGTAAGTCTCGAAAAATTAACATAATTATTTGTATTTATAATCTTGCACTCATTTTTGATACTCTCTGTATATTGTGTATAAAGAAAATAATTTTTTTTGTTTCTTTGTTTCATTCATCATTCTTGTACTACCGTGCAAATGATGTAGATATTTATTTCATTCATTACACATCGATCTATTGATGGTTTGCCGCAACATAGTTTTGTTTTTGTCTCCATTCATTTTGTGCTTCGATCTGATGATCATTAACAAAGAGACAAAAGTAAGATTGCAAACATATGTATGCACATATATACGTACGAATGTACAACATTGCGATCGTGGAAGAAGTGATGAATAAAAAAAAACCTTTAATCGCAAATTTTGGATAAACATATTGAATCATTCATTTTATACCTTTTATATTCTTTTGTTGTTGCTGGTAAAATTTGAAGCGTAAAATCAATCTATTAATCGTGCATTTATCCCATTGAGGGTCGTAAATGTTCTATTTGAAAATTTTCATATATTATATTAAGATAGTTTAAATTTAAGTCTATAAAAAGTGAATTGCATAGTTCTCATATCGTTAGTTTAAGATTTTATGAATAAAAATCTGGAAATTATAATTATGAATTTCTAAGCACAACATAATGTTTTCTTCTATGGAGATGGAACTGTAAAGACAAAACTAAAACGAAATTTGGGGTTTTAGCATAAAATTACATACCGCTAAAACAATGGTTGGCGTGGGTTAAGAGGTATACACTCCTCAAAAACAACAGAGGGTGTTTCAATTTAAATGACAGATTTTCGACTGAAGTTCATTTTATATATTTCATTTTTTTCCATTTTATTGATCACCTCGGTTTATTCATATATTTACATTTAAATTTAGGGAGTCTATAATAATTATTGTGACGAAAAAAGGTATGATTGATTAAGGGCAAGAACCTACCCTCCGACTCTTGGCTAGCAAATCAAAGTCTCCCGCGACCCTAAAGTCAATCATGCGCTATGTTGCCTTAGAACTAAATTTGAAATATGCAACTGAAATCAATTCTGGTCTCGAACGTTACATACCACAGCCTAGCAATGGATATCAATATTATTTTCAATTCAATTATTATTCTCAATCTCAAGAGAAATTATTAATTCAAATCCTCAACAAGTCATTACATTAGATATTCAAACTTCAACTACTCAACCAAGTCCAGAACTTCAACAGCAAACTGTAAGACACCCGCAAACTGCATCGAGCAAAGACAGTTTATTAAGCGTGGGATACACTTATATCTCTAATAATGCATTAATGTGTATTGACCACTATAGATAATTACAATACATATTACATATTCTATTCTCATTGTTTGTATGTCACGATTAAAAGTCTGCTCGGAGCAACCATTTTCATCAAAACATTTTTGATTGCTGATTGCAATTCAAGCAAGCAATTCGAAAATTTCAGCGGGGAATTATTGACTATAAAACCCACTTTCCGCGTTCTGTTTCGAGTTTCAGGTCGCAGAAGAAGAGCTAGAATGACATGAGTATTTTAACGGCTATTGAATGTCTTTGTGATCTACTTGAACTATACCAACTATACTTCTCTCAGTGAAGTGGAGGAAGACAGGCGGGCCACTCATTGTGTCTTATGAGACATCTAGACCTAAGTGGAAGGCTAGGCTAATGGGTTTTCAAGCTGCAGCCCATTTCAAAGACCACGATTATGTTCTTATAAAGGATCGAATAGTTAATGATCCAGATAAATACCCTTACTTGAAAATCGTGTATAAGTATATATTATCCCACTGAGCACTACTCAGGAGAAGTGTGCCAAGTGTCTTCGAGGTTCCTAGTGCCGCCCATGGCGGCATTGCGAGAACATTACATATATTAACGCGCACTTTCTTCTGGGCAGCAATTGCTAAAGTTGTACTTGACTATGTCCGAAATTGAGAAGAATGCAAGACCTCAAAAGCCTTAAAATAATTTTGAAACCGAATTGCGCAACTTTAATTATACTACGTTGATATTCTTGAACCATACCCAGTGGTACGCTCATTGTTCTCGATCAACTAAAAAAGTTCTATTGGCATTGTCCATTGAAATAATTCACGACCTCTGTTATTATGGATTTTCTAACAGATAATATCTTCCATATTTACGGAGTACCCGAGTTCCTTGTAAGTGACAATACCGTTCTAAAGAGTTGAAAGTTCTCCTCATCGGACTGGGAATCAAGGATGTGTATACAACTTTATATAGTCCACAGACCAACACATTCAAACAAGTAAACCGATTCCAGGTATAGGAGCTTATTTAAAAATTACCACAGACAATAGGACCTAGTACACAACAGCTTCCATCACAATTTTTTTTTGTTCTACATACCATGCTTCTACGACGTACCCAGAGGTAAGGTAATAAAAACTATAAGGTATTACTAATACTGGCAAATCTGGATCAAAAGGCATCAGTGTTCGGTAACTAGCTATTATGTTTTTAAGATTTAGAAATGACCTTTCACAATGTGTTGACCAGAAAAACATTTTATTCTTTTGCACCAACTATCGCAAGGGCGAAGCAACTGTAGACATTTCCGGTATATATCGTGAATAATACGTTACCATACCTAGGAATCTTTTATGACGACACGGAATGTCGACTATAGCTTGAATTTTTGAATGTTATTTTGAAGTTTTTCAAAATATGTCATAGTGTTTTCAACCCATATATATTTTTTCTAAAAGGCGGTTGGATTCTGAAGTTGCTGTCTTTATTCTAAATGATATGCGATAAACATTGTACAGTAATTTTCGGTTAATTGCACAAAATTTGCACAAATTTTCGTCCAATTAACCGAGGAACCAATTATCCGAACCCGCTTAATTGAATAGTTTGTTCAATTACAGTAATCACGCATAATTGGAACTACTAATGATTTAAAAAAATCCAATGTCAAATACAAATTACGCTTTTTCGAAGTTTTTCCTTAGCAATTAGCATATGCTTTGAATTAGTAAAGATGCCACCTAGTCTTTTTCACAAATTATGTCAAATATGTATGAAAAAAATGACAGATTATTTTTCAATTATTATTATGCAATTAACCGGTGAAAAGTAAAAGGAAATTTAATTTTAATGACGTGAATTTTGAACCAAGTAAGCGGGAAAATCAATTAACAGGGTTTAATTATCCGAGAAAATTTGCATGTATTTTCCTATGAAATATTTTTTGCCCCATCATGTAGTCAATTAAGCGTGGAAACCAATTAACCGTAGGGTCAATTAACCGAAAAATACTGTATATAAGATTGCGTATCCATATTCATCTGGTACAATATGCCTTCTTTGTTTCCATTTATTTTTATTGAATTCAACATCAACACTTGCCCTTCCATACGGAATTACAATATTTAGGTGTAGGAACGAAACGCTTTAAGGAACGCTGTATTTGTGTTTTGACGTTGAATTTTTGGTGATCAAGGTGTATTTTACCCCAGAGTCCACTTATCATAATCGTTTTTGTTGTTGAGGTGGTTGTGCTGAATATCAATAATTTTGTTTATGTTGTATAATTTGTGGATTGATTCATCATTGCTGTTATTTCTTATCTTGCACGTGTTTTTATATACACTTATTTATTGAGGCATTTTTCCCCTTGACTTACAGAGAAGAGAATATGAATATTGAATTGAATGACATTTCATTTATAGTGTTGCCACTGCATTGTAATTACTTATTGGTACCAACATACATTAATACATAATTGGAGATATAAACGTATGCTTGACATATATTATTCCTGCGGAAAAGACTTACACTTTTAATCGTGACTTACACACTCTGAGAAAAGAATATGAATATTGAATATAATGACATTTCATTTACCAATATACATTAATACATAATTGGAGATATAATCGTATGCTAGACATATATAATTCCTGCGGAAAAGACATAGACGAAATTTATCCCCTTCAATTACATCGTGAATATTTAACTCTCTACAACGGCCAACGTGCGTACCGCCCCTATAGACACCGATGACAACCTCCTCGATTTGGAGGTTTGAGTCATCCCATCTCCTCCAAAAAGGGACTAATCGAAAGAATACCCATCTCCAATTATTTATATATCTGGGAGTCATCCTAGACAGAAAACTTAAATGATTCAAAGATGATAAACATAATTTATAGGAGCATTATAAGACCAATCCCAAATAATATTAAAATAAATAATAAATTCCATAAAAATATATATGAAATAAATAAAAACCAAAATAAATATAAATTATAATAAAAAATAAAAACAGAGAAATGGGATCAAGAACATTTGCACGTTTCAACTTCGACATGGAGATTTTCATGGGAGCATGTGCAAAAATACTAAATATGTCCGAAAAAGATCTATCATATTAGAAACAAAATTAGAATTGAATATCCATACCGCCTTTAAAAGTGTTTTTCTTGTTGATGACAAAACATTAAACGAAGAGTTTACCAAATCCAACTTAATGGAAATCATGATAAATTGACGAAGTCAGTCGAAAAGACAAACCATGTTTCACCTAACTACCAAATTTGACATGACGGTGGTGTGTATAAAAGTGCCTCCATGCGACACCAAACTCTTCCACGAAAACTATGAAGAATGGCCAACCTTTAGGGACATGTTTATGGTATATATGGCAATCAACTCATACTGACACCAGCACAAAATTTATATCAAAATTTATGTGACACCAAACTCTTCCACGAAAACAATGAAGAATGGCCCACCTTTAGGGACATGTTTATGGTCATATATGCCAATCAACTCATACTGACACCAGCACAAAATTTATATCACCTAAAAATTTCCGATGTCAGATCTCCAGCATGAGACGCACTAATGAAACGTTATGAAAACAAACGAGTTCTAATTGACAACCAATTAATAATTTTGTTCGAAATAACATCTGCCAAAAACGGAAATAACGAAGACATAAAAAGGATCCAATTAACAATCAGTTAGTGTCGCACGCTGATTTGCCAAAGTGATCTTAAATGGAAGAATTTCTATTCAATAGGCATGAAGTCTTAGAACGAATTAGTCGTATTAAGACGCGAAACGCAAATAACACAAATTTGAATAACTGTAATTTACTTCGAAATTGTAATAAATTTAATAATATGTCAGCTAAATAGCGAATAGAAATTACAATAGAAAACCGCTTATGCCACAATTGTCTTGCGAGTAAACACACCAGCCAAGAATGCGTCCGTATGCACAGATGTTTGCAATGTAGAAATAAAACATCATACTAAGTCTCATATAACATACAATTTCACACCAGCAAACAATTCACAAAAACAATCGAGCGCTAGTAACGTAGAGCGTGAAAGCATTGTTATTTTATCCCGAACCGAAACTCATTTCACTACTGACGAATCACACAATGAATTGCCATGCTCATAAAGAACGGTGTAATTACAAACGTTCAGACACTAGCTACAATTAGCTACATTCCGGACAGAGATTCGCTTACGACATTGTTAGATTCAGCTTCAAAGAGATCGTTTCTAACAAATAAAGTAGTTAACTGATTAGTTATTATGACCAGAAATGAAGATTCCCCAATAACTGGTTTAAGTAACACAGTAGTCACCAAGGCAAACATATGTTGTTGTATTGCACTATGTATAGATAACACTTCTTTTAAACTGGAAGCCGAAGTAATAGTACTGTGAAATAGTAATAGTACATGTAGATATATTGATCGATGTGTTCTTCCATCAAAAATGCTGAATGCTCTACGTCAATATGAAAACATGGAAAAGAGATTAAATAAAGGCAAAACGTCTGTAACCATATAGAGACGTTTCAAATGAATGCAAATCACTTTGGCATATAACACGATTTATGCCAAGAGATATAAAGAATGGTGAAAAGTACTGTTCGTACAACTTGCCTCATCATACTTCGCCCTGAAAACATCAACACAAAAGTTAGAGTAGTGTTTAAATGGTCATACAAAACAAATAGTTCATTCTCACTAAACGATGTGTTTTTTGCACAGAACCAACCTTATATCTCCTCAAGATTTATTAAAAACGTAATTGATTAAAATCGATGATAGTAGTAAATTATACAATAAAGCCAGTCTGTCAACAACAATAATCGTAAGATCCAAAATATTTTTTCCTGTCGTATGGTCAGGATTTTCTATTTTTTGTTCTATACCTTTCATTCCAGAATATGAACAGAGGTCGCGAGCAGTGCTCTGTATTCTACAGACAGCATGCTTATAGCCTGCAGACGAACAGAAGGACAGAGAACATGGAAGGAGAATGTTGGCGGTCGCACGGCCATGGTTACTGTCCCTATGGACCCTATGGTTTGGTGGTGAACAATGGACAAAAAAAAATTAATGTAAAATCGACACAGAAAGTCCAGAGAACATGCTGTCTAGCTATATGTGGGAAACTATATTGTTTATATGTCCAATTGACATCCAAATATAATATGAAGCCATGAACGAGTTGATACCAATAGACTGAACCAACATTTAGTACAAGTCATAATCGGGTCGGCATTTAGCAATAACCTTTAAAGCAGTAATATAATGTATAAAACAGTAATATAAAGTATAAAAGTCATAAATAATTTCTCCCAAGATGGTCTGGTACTAATTATATGTGTACCGAGTCATATAGCAAATAAACTCGCTAGATATGCCACCAGCCGACCTACAATACATGTAAATAATGCCAAACCTTTTAGTGCAACGCGTCTTAAACTGAGTTATGGGGAACGGAAACCGACATAATTTTTTGAAATAGCGAGAGGACTGGGAACAACACAGAAATATTATGGGGGACTCAAACAAGGATAAGACAAAGCAAATCTTAATGCTAAACAAAATATATTAGCAGACTGCAAAACCCACTTACATAAGATTGTATGCGAAGGAAGGAATGGCGTAGAGCGTGTGAAGAAGACAGCGAAGCATTAGAATATTTCCTGTGCCATTGCCCAGTCTTTTCAAGTTTCCGAACATAATTCTTAGGAAAATAACGTTTTGTTAAATGTTTCACAGATGAAACAAAAAATTACTTATATACTTGTTGTGCTTTTATTCTTTTTAAAATATAAGTAGATTTGTAATGTTACTGAAAGTATAAGGATTATTTATTGACATGAGCGTCCCTACTAATTAGATTCAATGTTAGAAAGGCATCGTATTATTAACTATTTCCATATTTAATATTGAACATGATGCTATATTGTCTGTGTGGGTTGCCCCAACATCCCCCTCGTTTAAATGAAATAGGTGATCTTGGAGGACCAATGTGGACAACCAGTTGAAGTTGGAAAGTCGTCTTACTGTGTTGGTAGATTGATGTCGACCTTTTCGAGTAAGATGTCCAGGGTAATTTCGAAGTTTCTTGATTGGTTAAAGTTTCTGAATCTCTTTGTTTGGGTGATCAGTAAAAAAATGTTTGCTATAATTCTTTTCCGCTTCTGAAAAATATATTCATACTTCCAAACGAAAACGTATGATATATCACTTCACCACCTGTCCCATCACATGTCGAAGCTACCCCGGGTAGGGGCACATTCTGCGAATTTTTTTTTTTACAAAACTGTAATAATTTTAAACTATTACTAAATTTTTATATGTTTTTGGTACTAGTTTTTATAATTATATATAATTTTATTATTCTGGTTCGTCAGAAACAGTGACGTAAATGACATACATTTTCGACGTATATTAAATACGTCGGAAACCCACACAAAACCATTAGGTTTTTGACAAAATACCTATTTCCATTAATAAATTTGGAAATTAGGTATGCTTTACTGAAGTCCATATAAAATTTAAAAAAAAAATTTCTCCAAAATGTTCAGAATTTTGTATAATTTCTAGTAAAGAACAGACAGATATATGAAAAATAATATGTATTTTTGAAAATAACGGTATATGGTAATAATATTCGAATAAATGACGTGACATTTACTACATTTTATACAGGTATATGACGTTTTCGACGTTTACACCTTTTTGACAGTCGAAAACCTAAAAATTCGTCATGCGGACCATCCCTGCCAGCCATACAGTTTTTATTATCTGTTGAATAAGTACTGAGAAGAAAAAAGAGCCGAATGTGACCCAGTCTCGGGGTTTTGAAAGGCTGCAATTATATTTGCATCTGGCTTGATACCATCTTACCTAATTACTTGTCCAAGAAAATGTATTTGCTTTTGGAAAAATTGAATTTTGTGCTTGACTTGTGTTCCGAGATTTACTCACTATATCTGATATGTACTATTTCAAAGTTTTTGTGTTATCATCGATCGCAATTGATCGTATTTGCGTCACTAATGCTATCGTGCTGAATGCTTCTGGTTTACCGATGGATTCCCATGATGAGACTGATATTATTGTTATATCTGACATTGTATATATTTGATGCTCGACTACTGTTGTGTACTATATGATATTTTTGCTTGTTGGATAAACAGACGGTTTGATTCGGATGTTCATTAGGATGTTGTCTGCCTTGAGATCGAGAATCCGTTGTGTATCGTCCACTAGATCTAGGTTTATTGTTTTGTTTCATATTCTAGTATGCCTAACAAAAAACTAAGGGAACTGATAAGGATCAGTGGGGATATTCCAAACAATAGTCTTCCCTACCTTACCTCTTAGTGGCCAACGCCATACTTTCCCCTCTTATAAATAGTAGTTCATGCCTGACTATTTTCAAATAAAAGAAAAACAGCAAACGTGTCGACAAGGCTCACATAGAATGGTCCTTCTTCCGAAGAGTCATAGGCTGTAAATGGAGTTTCAATCCAAAGATGATACACTGGTTCCATAATAGCTTTATTAGATCAATTCTATTACGAAATGAAAGTAGTAAATCGGACGGGCGACATATGAAAGCCTTCACCACTTTGGGTATAATCAACAGATGCATCCAAACAGACGTCGCATGTTTGAAGAACATTGAGATCAAATTGGACAAACTTGTGATATATTTCTAAATCTAAACCAACATAAGTAAATCCATACACATGTCATTATGTAATCCTCACTATATTTAAATTTATTCGGACAGTTTAGAGAAAAGTTCGTTTAAAATTAACAAAATTATGTAAATCGATTTAAAGCAAACTTGACACTTTCCGATTTCAACTAAGCTCGTGTGTGATTTTTGTGCATCATTAACCAAAAATCGGACAAAAATATAGATTGGAGCTATATAAATCTTAACCAATTTCAACAAAACTTGACACACACATGACACACCATAATCGTATAATAAAAGAATTTCTCAAATGTGGAATTATTTATCCTTAGTATAAATATTTGATTACTTCTCGTTGAGATACTTATAAAGCTAATCTTGTTATGAATCAGATAACTATTTAAATCATATGCATTACAACCAAACTTGATATCTTTAGTCCTGAAAGTATTATGTGTCAAGGAATAGTCCAAGCACCATTGCCTAACACAACTAAGGCAATAATTGATTTCGCCTTCGAATGTGATAGGATGCACTATTGTTAGAAAAAATAAAAAATACATAATCAGCAAAAAAAAACTGTGTACAATTAACTATATGAAAGCAAGGTACCCAGCCCTGATGCACACCACACGTAACCGAAGCCATACACCATTGTATATAACAATTTGGGATCTATGTTACGGTTCACTAGTTGTGGTGGAACTCAGTTGCCATCTTCGGGCAACTAAGTTCCACTACACTATCAGCACTTGGGGACACAAAGGGTGTACTACTCTTTTGTTTTTGGTCGGTTCTGTTTGTCGTGGAAAGTTATAAATCAAACGCAGCTTAAAATTGTAAGAGTTCTTTCCTTTAGTCCCTTTTATAACCTTCTACAGACCCACGATTTTCCCCATTTTTTCTTTACTTTGCGAAATTTATTATCCCTTCTAACCCACTTAGACAACAGACGAACCCTCTCAAGGATGTATTTCCCGGTCCGTCTCCACTAACTTCAATTGGCAGTGGCGACACCGAAACTCAACATTTTTAGCTTGCAGCCAGCATATCCGGTTCATTTTCTTTTTTCCGGCCGGTTATAAATAATTTTATTTTTTAATCAAGGGCAACGTCTATCATGCAAATAGAATAAAATAAGTTTACAAACTGTAATTAAAAAATTTAAGCTTTCTTATTGAAATAAGATGAGATATTGAATCTAATGATGTTGTCAAATCTATCGACATAAAGAAGTAACCCTGTGGTGATGTGATTTTGGGGAAAGCAAATTGACCTTTATATATGTAGCTGCCAACATGCATAAGAAATTTATTCTTCATGATATGATCACAGACTTTAGACAACACATGGGACAAAACGTGTTTGCTTTCACAGAAGGGTAAAAACGGAGGACATTAAAATAGAATTAATTAAGTACAGAGCACAGTCAGAAACATGTGAAAAAATGAGTTTGAAAAAATCTACAGGTATCCCGTCACTCCGATAGATTTAGACTTAATTCTATGAAGCATAAATACAATTAAAAAACCCGATTGTCAGGTTCATTGAAATCTGAGAAATCAGTAGGAGTCAATTGTGAATTTCTACATATAAAGGACAAAATGAGTGAATCTGAATCGACATCAGAAATGACATCTTCTCTTTCCATACATGCAGACTTCCTTAAAAAACGTCATAGTGCAGTTGAACCTATAGAATTTAATCTTTAGAGTAATATTTTCTACACTACCTACAATACATGTTCCAATTATCATTGCTTTTCTCTCGCTGGTTCGGTTTAAAAGCCAAATCACGTAGTGATCGAAATATGCTTATTTAATTCGTCTTGATCCAGTTATCAATTATTAGATAAGAAGAAAAATAAACCATCCTAATCAATATTCGTATAATCGCAATACTCTATGAAGTCACGATAAATATTAGCATTAATCTCGAATTACAATTATTGACATCACGTGTCAAATTCTTCATATTTATTGCATTTCGTGCAAACAATTCCGAATTTTAATTCTTTTTCTGCATTTCCGTGCAAGTTTATAAATTTGCAATTGTTTTTCAAACAATTCAGAAAAAAATACTTTGTGTATTACCTACAATTTGTTATCAAACATATAGTTTTCAACGAAAACAAATTATATATTTTTCACAATGCCACTCACTCCTCTAGATTTATTCATCCGAGCTACTGATGCTTTGATAAAATTTGACGCCAAATTCAGTTCCCCACGGGACGAAGAGCTCGATATCTATGTTTTAGAATTACAGGGAGCTGAGGTCAAGCGATTATGGGAAAAGGTACAAACCACGTACGACAAATACCAAAATTATTTGACAGAACAAGATTTTTCTAGTGACCATTTCACAGCCGCAGAAACCAAATGCGATATTGCATATAATTGTTTTCTTAGGGTCCTCTCTTCTATAAATAGAAAATTAGATGAACTCCGGGCTCCGCCTCAGGCCAATTCAAATACTCCGCATCAACAAATTGGTTTAAATATCACATCCAGTGATGATAGTTCTGCTCATAGGTTAAATTTACCGCCCTGTGACATAGAAGTTTTTGATGGCGACTACCTTAATTGGCCTACATTTAGGGATTTATTTTCCGCCGTGTACATTAACAATTCTGGCATCAGTGATATTGAACGATTATGTCACTCAGTGATATTGAACGATTTATGGCGACGCCCATAAAATTGTGGCTAAGTTTTCGCTTACCCACACAAATTTTGGTCTTGCGTGGAAAGCTATAAAGCATACGTACGACAATCCACGTATATTGGTGAACCACCAACTTAAACTCCTATTCGATTTGCCTGTTATAGATAATGAGACTAGTTCAGGCTTAAAACAATAGCAAAGGAGTATTAACGGGTGCATATCATCCATGTCAAATTATGATGTCTCCACAGAAAATTGGGACCCTATCCTAGTGTTCTTATGTCTTCAGAGACTACCACAGAATTGAGTCACACTTTGGGAACAAAGTATCAAAGATAAGTCCGCTTTGTCTTCCTGTGACGATTTGGATAACTTTCTTACGGAGCGTATCCAAACTTATAATTGCTTACGTGACATTTGTGGTATTGACAACGTTAATTAATCAAGTAGCAAAAGATCTCGTTCACATTTCACGAATGCTGGCACGATCCGATCCCCTACTTCTCCTCAAACGTCACCTAATTCTTCTAGGCAATCTCGTACGTCTCCCAATAAGTCTTGCACTATTTGTCCACGACAAATGCATCACCTAAGAACATGTCAACGCTTTTTACAACTTTCAGTTCCTGATAATAATTGCTGTGTAAACTGTCTGTCCTCAAAACATCTAGTCAATCATTGTAGTAGCCTATACAATTGTAGGATATGCAATAGATGACACCACACACTATTGCACAAGGATCGTTCCACTGCTTGTTCGTCTTCGACGGCCACAACACCACAAGTTCGGAACCTAGTTTCTCCCCATCAGCCCTCTACATCGGGAGGGATTACACCACTCTCTTCAAATAGACAGGTATTTCATACCACCCAAAATAGAAAATTTTTATTAGGAACGGCAAACGTTCATATAGTTCATAAAGGTACTACGTCCCTAGCCAGAGCTCTTATTGACCCTGCTTCTGAAGCATCATTCATTTCTGAAGAAATGCGAAATCGAACAGGCATACCCACAACTTCGAACATTTCCACTATATCTGGGGTCGGTGGATCTGTTTCAACTACTTCCAATAAAGAATGTCAAGTCCGTATTAGTTCTCCAATTGATGCTACGCAATCAATGGAAACTAATGTCATTGTCCTACCAACCATCGCCGAAAATCTGCCCTCCTTCACCGCACAAACAGATATTCGATCAAATTTGCCAAATCTACGTTTGGTCGACCCCGATCCTTTCTCCTCCCGTCCTGTCGATATTTTACTTGGTGCAGATCTTTATCGGAAGATCATGCTACAGGGTACACGGTCCAACGTACTAGGCTCACTAATAGCTCAGAGTACGATTTTCGGTTGGATCATTACTGGTCCAATGCCCACTTCCTTCATACGTCCTTGTATTTAGGGATATACGACTGGGGGACTTTGAGCAAATTATGCTCCCTTTTATCCTTAAAGGTGTCGAAAGTAACTATAATAATTGTGCTAGGTCAGTTTTCTCACGGAAAACTTAAAGATTACATCGCCTACACTTTTCCTTTCATACATGCTACGCAAATGTAGATTCTACGGTCTACATTCCGGAACTTCGTTCCAGTTGACTAGAGTTACTTTTCTAATAAAATGTACACGCTTTACGAGCAAGATTCTATCATACAGTCCACCACTCTCCCAGAGTCATACGTTTACAATTTTACTTCCGGTCATTTTAAGTTTCTTCTATTCATTTGTCACGCAAATGTCTCAAAATTGTTCTACGGGTTTACGACCTCTTACATTTATTCCAAATCTCATAACCCTCCTCCAGGCATATTTGTGAAATCAAATATAATACATTGATGTTACGCATCTTTCATAATTACAAATACTTCCACATCGTGGATATAACGTCGAATAGTAGCGGTGCACTCGGTTTTTCATACGGAAAACGGTACGGATAATTATCATAGTCCATATCTCGAGTCGTCTTTTGCCACCTCTTTACTTTTTCGCGTAATGAAAAATGACCATTGATATGATAAATACAAAACGACCTACGGTTTTTACTGGTCATTCTGGCCATACATATAATAATTATAATCCTCATCGTTTGGTTTTCACATCTCTCTATTTTCGCAGAAGATGGAAAATTTAGGTACGATGGCTGCGGTACGATATTGAAGACGACGTCCTCATGTTCGATGAGGAAAGGGACTTCAACCTCACAGGTGTCCCCATCGCCAACGAGTCCATGCCCTTCGGGATCTTATGAAGCTGCTTCTCCATCGGAGGAAAAATAATTTAAAGTCCGTCGTCGACGGTCCCTGAAGTTCCTTCAGGAAACCAGGTGGTATCGCAACCTATTTCGGCACACTGCCGAAAGAACCAGGGTTCGAAAAGAGCGTGCATAATGTTGTCCCAACAAATACAGCCTCTAAACGTCCGTCCGTTCATTTATCATGGCCTTCGGCTCCAAGTCCCTGCAAAGTTACGGAAATGCTCTCAGGGAGAGTCATTGGTTTGGGACATATCGTTGCTCCTTCGGAGTCCATGTCCGTGCGGCTTAAAGAATATCATGCTGGCTTGCAACTTACCGATTCTCGGTTCAACGAAGCTGCGACGGTCAGCATGATATTAGGCCCAGAGGTTCAAAACAATGAATGAAACCACAAAACTTATTCTAGCCCTGGTTTTCCATGTAGTATTGAAACATCACGCGATAGGCACTCTTCAATTGCCTAGCCGCAAGACTCTGCGAGTCTTTTGATAATAAAAGGTTAACGGATCAGATCTTGACGAGACATTGCACGATCCTGCTCGTCGAGCAATTTGTGACACACACACTCGTCTTTGGTTCACGCCTTATTTGCCTCTATAAAACAATACTATTTAAAAAACCACGCCTTATTTGCCTCTATAAAACAATACTATTTAAAAAACCACGCCTTATTTGCCTCTATAAAACAATACTATTTAAAAAACCACGCCTTATTTGCCTCTATAAAACAATACTATTTAAAAAACCACGCCTTATTTGCCTCTATAAAACAATACTATTTAAAAAACCACGCCTTATTTGCCTCTATAAAACAATACTATTTAAAAAACCACGCCTTATTTGCCTCTATAAAACAATACTATTTAAAAAACCACGCCTTATTTGCCTCTATAAAACAATACTATTTAAAAAACCACGCCTTATTTGCCTCTATAAAACAATACTATTTAAAAAACCACGCCTTATTTGCCTCTATAAAACAATACTATTTAAAAAACCACGCCTTATTTGCCTCTATAAAACAATACTATTTAAAAAACCACGCCTTATTTGCCTCTATAAAACAATACTATTTAAAAAACCACGCCTTATTTGCCTCTATAAAACAATACTATTTAAAAAACCACGCCTTATTTGCCTCTATAAAACAATACTATTTAAAAAACCACGCCTTATTTGCCTCTATAAAACAATACTATTTAAAAAACCACGCCTTATTTGCCTCTATAAAACAATACTATTTAAAAAACCACGCCTTATTTGCCTCTATAAAACAATACTATTTAAAAAACCACGCCTTATTTGCCTCTATAAAACAATACTATTTAAAAAACCACGCCTTATTTGCCTCTATAAAACAATACTATTTAAAAAACCACGCCTTATTTGCCTCTATAAAACAATACTATTTAAAAAACCACGCCTTATTTGCCTCTATAAAACAATACTATTTAAAAAACCACGCCTTATTTGCCTCTATAAAACAATACTATTTAAAAAACCACGCCTTATTTGCCTCTATAAAACAATACTATTTAAAAAACCACGCCTTATTTGCCTCTATAAAACAATACTATTTAAAAAACCACGCCTTATTTGCCTCTATAAAACAATACTATTTAAAAAACCACGCCTTATTTGCCTCTATAAAACAATACTATTTAAAAAACCACGCCTTATTTGCCTCTATAAAACAATACTATTTAAAAAACCACGCCTTATTTGCCTCAATAATTTTAAAAAACCACGCCTTTGCCTTATAAAACAATACTGGTTTTTTAAAAACCACGCCTAGTATTGTTTTATAGAGGCAAATAAGGCGTGGTTTTTTAAATAGTATTGTTTTATAGAGGCAAATAAGGCGTGGTTTTTTAAATAGTATTGTTTTATAGAGGCAAATAAGGCGTGGTTTTTAAATAGTATTGTTTTATAGAGGCAAATAAGGCGTGGTTTTTTAAATAGTATTGTTTTATAGAGGCAAATAAGGCGTGGTTTTTTAAATAGTATTGTTTTATAGAGGCAAATAAGGCGTGGTTTTTTAAATAGTATTGTTTTATAGAGGCAAATAAGGCGTGGTTTTTTAAATAGTATTGTTTTATAGAGGCAAATAAGGCGTGGTTTTTTATATAGTATTGTTTTATAGAGGCAAATAAGGCGTGGTTTTTTAAATAGTATTGTTTTATAGAGGCAAATAAGGCGAAAGCGGCGATTTGACATAGCAACTCGTTATATTTTGCTACTACCTTTTGTCTTTAGTACGAAATACTCAAAGACGTATATAAAGGTAGTGAACAAGATATAACGATGGATTAGAATTTACTTTAATTCAAATTAAATTATATTTCAAATTAAACATTGCCGCCCGCGTTGCAGCATCTTGCTATGTTGCAAAATGAATATATGTAGATAATGTTTCGTTTGTTATTTTTTTTGTTTTTTTTTTTTTTTTTTTTGTTTTATACTTTTTTCAAAAAACATTTTATGGCTAAAGTTTTGCTCGACGAGCAGGATCGTGCAATGTCTCGTCAAGATCTGATCCGTTAGCTTTTTTATAATCAAAAGACTCGCCGAGTCTTGCGGCTAGGCAATTGAAGATTGCCCATCGCTTGATGATTAAATGCTACATGGAAACCAGGGCTAGAATAAGTTTTGTGGCTTTATTCATTGTTTTAAACCTCTGGGCCTAGTATCATGCTGACCGTTGCAGCTTCGTTGAACCGAGAATCGGCAAGTTGCAAGCCAGCATGATATTCTTTAAGCCGCACGGACATGGACTCCGAAAGAGCAACGATATGTCCCAAACCAATAGACTCTCGCTGAGAGCATTTGCGTAACATCGCAGGGACTTGAAGCCGAAGGCAATGAGGAGTTAACGGACGGACGTTTAGAGGCTGATTTTGTTGGAACAACATTATGCACGCTCTTTTCGAACCCTGGTTCTTTCGGCAGTGTGCCGAAATAGGTGGCGACACCACCGGGTTTCCTGAAGGAACTTCAGGGACCGTCGACGACGTTCTTTCGACAGTGTGTCGAAAGAGGTGGCGACACCACCGTTTCTCCTGAAGGAACTTCAGGGACCGTCGAAGACGGACTTTAAATTATTTTCTCCGATGGAGAAGCAGCTTCGTGGGACCCGAAGGGCGTAGACTCGTTGGCGATGGGGACACCTGTGAGGTTGTAGTCCCTTTCCTCATCGGACATGAGGACGTCGTCT
>NW_026877926.1:0-23094 GCF_032173495.1 Musca vetustissima | reverse complement strand
AGCTCAACCCCGAAATAGAACAATAAAAAAACAACAGGTGACCACAATTGATATAAAGAAAATGCATTGTTCCCCTTTAACTTTGTTCAATTTTTTTTATAGCAAGATCAGTTTGGTCATGGTCGTCAGAGTAAAGTGCTGATTCTCCCTGGTCATGCCATAAAGTGCTGATTCTCCCTCGTTGGATTGGATGTGCGATGCTGTGGCTCCTGATATTTCTTTTTAATTTTATTTTAAGCAAAATTATTTTTCAAATGTTTAATATTTTCATGCACCTTCAATTGGTTTCTGTTTGTATTGTATTGCTGTTTTGTGTTGTCTTTCAAATTCAAAAACAATATTCCACAATAAAAAAGTTCGAATGGAATTTAAAAAAAGATGTATTTTCTTCACTCCAATCAGGGCCACACAACCAATCTTCATCAAGCGTCAAATCAAAAAGGAACGAAATTTATCCATTTAATCAGGAAGAAAGGCTCCTGTCATCATATTTTTTCTTTTGTTTATAATTTATTCCAATTCTCTCAGTCGTGTTTTGTTTGACATTATTCACAGACATATGGTTTGACTATTGTGAATGATCGTAAATATGCATGCTTCTTCTTATTCCCAATAGCAAACAGAGGCGCACCCCACAAAGCCAACTATCCTGCTGATATCCTTATCAAAGGATAGGAGGAAAAAAGTGCGACAAAAATATAAAAAAAATAATTCAAAAAATTCATCTTGGGTGTTTTTAAAAGTATCGGTATTCGAAATCCCTACTTTTGTTGCGATCTGGCAACCCTAAATATTAATTCTGAGCGCAGAAAGGTTTTTATTTAATTTGTTTTTCCCGAAAGAAAACACTTTTGATTTTTTAATTTAAAAATTTACAAATTTAATGTGTTGTGTGTTATGCCGGCTAAATGTCAACTAACTAAAGCATAATTGCATTCCCTTCTTGTAGGGCCACATACAAAACAAATGGAACAAAACGAAATTGAAACATAAAACAAATTGACGATCAAAACAAAACAAACGACAGTTATTAATAAGTATGTTACATACATATAAAACTGTCAACAATGCAGTCAACGACAGATCACTGCATTGTTGTTGTTTTGTTACGACGAAGAAATAGGAAAGCAGTAACAAGCAAATATTAAAACAATATTTGAATATTGTTGTTGTTGCTTTCCAAACAAGACGAACGACAAAAAGGGCGACAAAAAAGAATGCAAAAACATTAGGGTGGGCCGATTACTAAAATTAACAAAAAACATTAAGGTGGGCCGAACAAAATATGAAATTATAATAAATTAATTAAAATTTAAATAATAAAATAAAACATAAAAATATATAAAATGATCTCCTCCAACATCCTCCCCCCGTTGAAATGCCAAAATTTCAAACATCTTCTGGGATTGGTAAAGGGGCTATTTTATGGATTGGGCGACACGATGTTCCATTTTTCGTTTTTAACTCGACCACTCGGACCTTTCCATCACGACCTGGTATTGTTTTAATTATTCGAGCCAAGAGCCACTGCTGAGGGGGTGTGTTGTCCTCGTGTATGATGACCAATTGTCCTTCATTGATATTCTTCTCGTCGGTGAACCACTTTGACCGTTGCTGGAGAGACAGAAGATAATCCCTGGACCACATTTGCCAAAATTGTTGTTTGAGGTACGAAATACGTTGCCATCTATTAAGTAACGATGGTTTGGTAACATCAAAATGTTGCTCAGGTATTGCCACCAGAGATGAACCAATAAGGAGATGACCTGGTGTCAACGCCTCGCCGTCGTTGGGATCGTCTGACATGGGAGCAATTGGACGAGAGTTCAATATAGCTTCGATTTCGACTACCAGTGTCTGTAATTCTTCAAATGTAAGGTACGACTCCGTTATGTTCTTGTTGAGCAACGTTTTTGTGGATTTTACCGCTGCCTCCCACAATCCACCGAAGTGTGGGGCGCGTGGAGGTATGAAATTGAATTCAAGACCCATTTGACAGCAAATCGATTTCATTTTTTGGGCAACTTCATCATTAAAAAATGATTCTTTGAGCTCTTTTAGTTTGTTACAGGCTCCTACAAAATTAGTTGCGTTGTCGCAAAAAAGCTTCTGGGGAATTCCACGTCTTCCCACGAATCGTTTGAGACACAATATAAAGTTGTTTGCTGACAAATCCGATACGAGTTCCAAATGGGTAGCTTTGGAACTGAAGCAAACGAAAACTGCTATGTATGTTTTGTAGGGTGACTTCCCTCGAATTCTATACGACGTCATGAAAGGGCCACAAAAGTCAACTCCAGTTACCAAGAATGGACGTTGAGCTCGAAGACGATCAACTGGCAAATTTCCCATTATTTGCCCCAACAATTTTGGTTTATAGTGAAAACAATGCACGCAATTTCGAACAATCTTCCGAACTACTTCTCTGGCATTGATTATCCAAATTTTCTGGCGTAAAATGCCCAACAACACCTTTGGACCGGCGTGCAAATGAATTCGATGCAAATGCTCTACAAACAGCTTGACGAATCGATGGTCTTTGGGCAACAAGGCAGGAAATCTTGCATCATACGGAATCGGAGCATTTGTTAAACGTCCGCCAACTCGAAGAATATTAATCTCCTCATTTCCCACTTTCATTTTGTGCAAAAATGGTGTTAATTTTTGCAGAGATGGATGAGCGACGGTTCCACTTTCAATTGCTTGTATGTCCGATGAGTAACATGACCGCTGGACCAGTGAGATGACCTTCCAAAAGGTGTCTTCAAGTTCCTTAGGAGCTATGTGGACAACATCTTTGACTTTCAAAGAACGACTTATGGGACACCTGTTGAAAATACGAAAAACATAAGCGATTATTCGAATAAATTTATAATATGAAGATTGCTTATCCAGAATGTCATTAATGACATTGTTTTCACAGGCTGTGTTTTTAAAGACGGCGGCTTTTCTGCGTTCTGGGACTTCAATTGTCATCTCGTCTTCAGTACCTGGCCAATTTGAGACATCTTCTTCGAGAAACGATGGGCCACGAAACCAGATGGTATTCGACAATTCTTGAGCACAACAACCACGAGATACGATATCAGCTGGGTTACTTTTCGTTGGGACATGTCTCCAAATGATGTTTCGAGTTTCTTCTTGGAGTTCAGAGACACGATTTGCCACGAAACAATTCAAAGTTGACGAATGCATTTTGAGCCATTGGAGTACTATTTTCGAATCAGTCCAAAAGTACAACGATGAGACGAAATTTTCAATTTTAGACTTGATTTTGAGCCACGTTTTACTGAGTAACACTGCAGCACACAATTCGAGACGAGGTAGAGATTGGGCTTTGATAGGAGCTACTTTTGATTTTGCAATCAGTAATGTGGTTTTGTACATACCATTTTCTGAGACACGATAATAAATACAACAACCATATGCACGTTGAGAAGCATCTGCGAAACCATGTATTTCGCCATGTCGATTGGACAACGTAAGTACATATCTTGGGACTTCTACTTGATGGATGTACGATAAATCTTCTTTGATTTGGAGCCACAAAGCCTTGAGATGATCGTTTAGAGGATCATCCCATCCAATATTTTGAACCCATAATTCTTGAAGAAGAATTTTGCAACGAATAACGATTGGGCTCAAAATTCCAAGCAAATCGTAGATTTTGGATACGATCGACAAAATTGATCTTTTAGTTGGATTTGTGACATCGGGCAACTCGAATCTATAAAGGAAAACATCTTGCTGAGGTTTCCAGGACATACCTAATGTTTTAGTTATGTCGTTATCCGATGTTTTTATGATGATTTCTTCAACATCATTCGAAGTGAGCGACACATGGTTGCTATTCCACTTTGCCAATTCTATACCATGCCATTTCAATATTTGGATCAACTCGTCTCTTTTAAGAGCCAGAGTCTCAATGCTATCGGCGCCTGTAAGTACGTCATCGACGTAAAGATCTTGTCGTAGGACCTCCGAACCATGGGGATAAGAATTTTTGTATTTATCTGCAATGAGAAACAAACTACGAATTGCCAAAAATGGGGCGGCCGATAAGCCATAAGTTACTGTGTTCAATTTGAATACCTTGAGTTCATCATTTTTGTTACTTCTCCACAATACGAGTTGATATCTTCTATCTCTTTCATCTATGCGAAACTGCCGATACATTTTTGAAATATCTGCAGTGAGAGCGTATTTGTGCAATCGAAACGAGAAAAGTGTGGTGATCAGATCCTGCTGAATTGTTGGACCGACCATCAATATATCATTCAAGGAATGATTCGACGAGCTACGAGCTGATGCATCAAATACGACACGAATTTTTGTAGTAGCACTTTGGGGCTTGAGAACACAATGATGAGGTATAATATAGTGTGAATTATTCAACGATTGGGTGTAGGGTGACATATGGCCAAGAGACACATATTCCTCCATAAATTCTTCATACATCGATTTCAAAGTATAGTCACGTTCAAGTCGTCTTTCCAGCGATAAAAATCGCCTACGAGCCATTTCTAATGAGTTACCAAGACAATTAGGAGATTTCTTAAATGGAAGTCGAACTTGTACTCTTCCCTCAGAGTCAAAACCACTATTTTCGATAAAATGATCTTCACATGCTTGTTCTTCTTCTGTATATGGGTTGGGCGACTTGGAATACTCCTCAACTTCCCAAAAACGTTTCAATATTTCATCAATGTTTTCTTCATGTGTACTTACGGTTAAGTTACATGTTAATGAAGTTGAGTTTGGACGACTGGGCGACGAACCTCCAACTATCCAACCAAAAACTGTATTCGTGAGACACGGCAATCCATTTCCCAATGAAATTCTACCATCTAACAGCAAATCAAAAAATACTTCAGCACTAAGAAGAACGTCGATACGTTGTGGCTTGTAGAAAAGCGGATCTGCTAATTCTATGTTTTGGGGAATCTTCCATTGTGATGTGTTCATCAATTCACCAGGTTGACGAGACGAAATACTTTTGGTAACAGCAAAACATGAGGACCATTCAAATGAGCTACTTCTCGATTTTATTGTAGTTTCTACAGAAAACTTTATTGCTGTTCGAACTTCTCCAATTCCAGAGATTTCTTGAGAAAACGGTCTAAATTTTAGTTTCAGCCTCTTAGCGGTTTCCTCAGAAATAAAATTTAGTTCAGAACATGAATCGAGCAATGCTCTTACCGTTTGAAATGAGCCACAGTTGTCCTTCATCAGAATTACAGCAGTCGGAATTATCGCTCTTTTAAATGAACGAGCAACGAGAGAAACTGGATTTGAGCTGGTTGATATTTGCGACGAATTAATGTTCGATGTTGAGGTACTTGGTTGATCTGGGTTACTAAATATATGAAGCAGCGTGTGATGTGCAGAATCACAAACTCTGCATCGAGACTTTGAGGGACACTTCGATATTATATGACCTTTTCTAAGGCAGTTAATGCAATGCCCACTACGTTTTACGAAGTTAAAACGTTCCGAAACGACGATGTTTGCGAATGACGAACAATTTGAAATGTTATGTTCACTTGAGCTACAATATGAACAAATCGAATTTGAGTTGACAAATGTATGAGCAGACCGGTTGAATTTAGGATTTGGTTTGGGCTTTTGAGCAACAATTCTGTCAGACACTTCAGTTCTTTTTCTATGACTTTCGAGGAATTGGCAACGACGACTTAAAAGTTCATAACACAAATCCCAAGAGGGCAACGATTTAAAGTCTTGTTTCTCATCATAATTCTCCTTTGTATCACCGTCTACTTTTGATAAAACCATATGAACCAAAATTGCATTCATTACATCTGCTTCTGTACCGAGCGACAACAATGAGCCACGAACTGCAGAAACTGTATCAATAAGATGACGCAATGAGACACTGTCACTTTTTTGCATTTTTGGAACGTTAAACAACGACTCGATATGTTCCAAAAATATTAACACTTTATTGTCATATCGTTCTTGCAGTCTGTCTAATGCCTTTTCATAATTTTCTTCACAGATTTGATATGGTTCCACAACGGCTAATGCTGCACCAGAGAGACAGTTCAACAAATAATTAAATTTCTCAATAATATTTATTGATGGATTTTCATGCACCATGTTGTTAAATGCTGTTATGAATCGTTTGTATTCACTATATTTTCCATCGAACTTGGGCAACTTTAGTGAGGGCAATCGAGAACTAGAACCACAAGCCATAGAAGCATTCATTAAACTATTATCCACTGACACTGAGCCACGATTTTTGTTTAGTAATTTCATTATTTTTGCCTTTGCCAAAATAAATGCTTCTTCAAGTTCCATTCTTGAATTATCGTTTGGATTAATTGCCTCAATTTGGCTTTGCACTTGGCATAATTGTTTAAAATATGATTCTAAAATTTCCATTCGGCATTCTAAAATGGTCGAATCCATTTTTGAGCCCGCTTTCTCAATTTTCTTTTGTATGTTCGAAATATCCTTTTTTATAGAGCTACGTTGCTGCTTAAGAGAAGACATACCCGAACCACTAGCATTCTCTTCAATCATTTCAATATCACTGTCTTTTGGCATTTTGAGAAACTAAGAGCAATTATAGCACGAAAAACAACAAGAGTAGTTGGCTTCTATTTATAAATAAATGCGCCAATTTAAGTTTTTAATGTCACTCAAGATGGTGTCTTTATATACTATTGAGCAACAATCACTTCTATATTTTCCAATATTTCCACGAAACACTGGTCTATGTATATTTCCACGATTGCGTAATATAACTTTTCTTTGGGTCACAAATTTTCTTTCCACTAAAGAATTTTTCAAATAATTCTTTTCGAAGTTTTAAAAATGTTCACGGTTGTGATTAAAACCAATCAACGAAATTATAAATAAAGCGTCGAATATGTATTTATCTTGCAACAGCAAAGGTGTTGAGCAACAACAAAACAACTATTACTTTGGATAACAAAATCACTTTATTTATTTTGTTCAATTAATTATTTAAATAATTAATTTACTTTAGTTTTATCACACCGTCCTGTCACGGTCGCCAAAATGTTGCGCAGAAAGATTTATTATTTGTTTTCCCCGAAGAAAACACTTTTTGTTTTAATTTAAAAAAAAGATTTACAATTTTATTTGTTGCTCCGTATGCCGGTTAAAAGTCAACTCCCTAAACATAATTACATTCCCTTCTTGTAGGGCCACATACAAAACAAATGGAACAAAACGAAATTGAAACATAAAACAAATTGACGATCAAAACAAAACAAACGACAGTTATTAATAAGTATGTTACATACATACATATAAAACTGTCAACAATGCAGCCAACGAACGATCGCTACATTGTTGTTGTTTTGCATAGACGAAGAAATAGGAAAGCAGTAACAAGCAAATATTCAAACAATATTTGAATATTGTTGTTGTTGCTTTCCTAACAAGATGAACGACAAAAAGGGCGACAAAAGGAATGCAAAAAACGTTAGGGTGGGCCGATTATTAAAATTAACAAAAAACATTAAGGTAGGCCGAACAAAATATGAAATTATAATAAATTAATTAAAATTTAAAATAAAACATAAAAATATATAAAATGATCTCCTAGGATCATTGGAGAGGAGATAAGGGAACTGATGAGTATCAGTAGCGTGATCCGAAACTATAGTCTTCCAATACCATACATTCCCCACAAATAAATAGTTTTTTTTTATAAAAACAACAACTATTTTTGATTATTTTGCAAAAACGAAAATTATGGATATAATAACGAAAAGTTCGGTTCGGTTGTGAAATGTTAATGGAGAATGGTCGACACAGGCTGGCAGCACAGATTTAAGAATATAAAAAAATATTTTTTTTCTTATGTAATAGAGATCTATTTCAAGAATATCCCTTTAAAATTTAAAGTGCAAATTTGAAATCTTACTTCGGTCCACATTTTGACATGACCTCCCTTATGGTTTCAATCGCACTTGAGTGGGTGTAATTTGGTATTTCAAGTTCTCAAAGCGTAAATATCTAATCGAAGATTTTTTTCCATATAGGTTTAACAGATCCTTCTTCATACAAAGATGCGGCTCCGCTGTGGGTATTTTTACAATCCTGGGTGAACTTTCCAAACATTTTGCCTATAATTAGGCATTTTCGTCTTTCAATCCTAGTAAATGTGCAATAATGGTCAGTCCATGTTTTGACATAATTCAAAAATATATCCCCTCATACGGGTTTCGGTTTTAAAAGGATAAACAAATCTCCTTTGCAAAAATGTTTAATGCATGTTCATGTTTGGACATATTCCTTATATTGGAAGGGTCCCAATCAATTTTATTTTTTTCTCTTAATCGATTTTGCTTTAATTTTCCATTATATTTTTCGATGGATTTCCTTTTACATTTTTTTTTTCTTTTTTTTAGAAGTTGCTCGTTGGAATGGTGACATTTCGCAGTAAAAAAAATTAATTTTGTGGTTTTTTGTTTGGTGCATTCAGTTGTGAGTTACAGGGTGTTAAAAATGGAAGTGAAATTCGATACATTTTCTTGGCAAAGGCAAAAATGCAAGCCAAGCGGCTAAAATTGTTAATAGTGTTTATGTTTCCGATACTGTAACAGCCAATTATGTGCAATTTTGGTTCCGTAGATTCTGTTCAGGAATTTTTGAAGTTAAAGATGTACCTTGCACATGCCGGTCGTCGAAAATGTTGATAAAATCGGAGAAGTGAACTAACATCGCTCAGGAGCTAAAAATTTATCATAACGGTTTTAAACCATTTACACAAAAAATGGATTTCTTTTTCCCCAACCTAATATTTTTTTAAATAACTAATTGTAAGTTTGCTTATCACAGGATAACAAAACATCGACAAACATCGTCGTGCGTAGTAACGACAAACAATTTCATATTTTTTATAGCCAATTTTTTGGTCCTATTTTTTAATCATTTATGAAAACGCCAGTTCCTCTTAGTTATTTGCAGTATTTTTACGTCATATACTTCCGAAATGTATAGTTTTAACAGTCCCCCCCCTCTCACGAAAAATTTTACTAATTTTCTGATATGATGGATTTATTTATTGAGCATTTATCACAAATAATTAATCTTACTTTATATATCTTTGGTGCAGAAGCTTGAATGTTACCATTGTCTTGTCAAGACTACAAAATACATTACATTTACCTCTCTTTATAATTTCGAAATAAAAATATTTTCATGTAAGTTTTTGCTTTTAAATTTATTATGAAATATTGTATTAATTGCATTTTTAAAAGAATTTGTATTTTGTTTTGAAACAATATTTTAGATTTGTGAGTTTTAAAAATAATAGTTAAAAAGTTTCCTTTGCTCAGAAAAGTACATCCCATTTCTTATTCCCCATTTTTACTCATATCCTGTATAATCATACTTGTCACACAATATTCTAATTTGCAAATAACCTTATTAGAGCTCATTTCACTCCAATACAACTGTTCTTACCAAAGGTTTATTTCTTATTACCTAAATTGTTAAATTTACAAAAACAAATCCCGAAACTCTGCCAAGAAAAGTCCATTCGATTTTCTATTCCCTTTTTCTACTCAACTCCGATATAGTCATCCTTTTCTTACAAAATCCACAATTTGACGAAATTCCACATTAAGCTCCCTCAACAGAATTTTCTCTTTGCCAAATCAGTTCTAACGTCGCAGTCTTAAGAAACGGTCGGTCGTGAATTTGCTCTTGATTATTTTGTGTCAATCAGTGAGAAATCCTAAGAAAATTAAAAGAAAAATTACTAAATTGAATAAATCGATTTATATTTTGCAAGTGAGAAGTGTTTTTTTGATTCTAAAATTGAAAATATTTGCCAAAAATATCTTTATTTCCATATCAAGAGTCGCGATTCGCACATCAGCGTGTGTGAGTGTTCAATGAACGAAGTTAACGAAAGAAATTCCCCTTTTAATTTCATTGTGTGCAATAAAGCTTTCAGATTTTGCGCGGGAAAATTCTAATGGGAGATCTTTTCTTTTTGTGTGTTCCCCTTCTTGTCAATAAAAAATGAGATGGTAAAAAAATGTCAGATTCCCATTTGAGAAAGTAATTGTATTTGTATTCTCCTCTCTGTGGTCTAATGTGTTGATAATGAGAAAATTGTATAAAGTGTCCGGTTCCTGTGTGTGTATTTTGCGAATGTTAAAAAATGGTGAAGAAGAAGCGATATTAAATTTCCCACCATTCTATAATATTAAAATGGCCTGTTTTATTTGCAAGTGCGTGTGTGTGGGTTTTTTTGTGAAACGAAAACAATCATGTTGGATAAAAAGAGTTGTGTTATTTCTCTTATTTTATTTAACCAAATTATATTATCTTCAAATGTCATCGTCATGATCGCTCTCAAACAGGTAATTTGTTTATTATTAGACATTTAAATATATAATTTGATAAAAATAATATTTTAAGGAATAAGACAGCTATAAGCGTGGACTTTTAAAAAATGTTAATATAAGGACATAAACTGTGGATTTTTAAAGAATATTTTTTGAAGTACTAGAAGATATATAAGCGTAGATTTTAAAGAATATTTTTTGAAGGACTAGAAGAGGTATAAGCGTGGACATTTAAAGAATATTTTCTCAATGACTAGAAGAAGAAGTGCGAATTTTTAAAGAATATTTTCTCAATGACTGGAAGAGCTACAAGCGTGAATATTTTCTCAATGACTAGAAGAGCTATAAGCGTGAATTTTTAAAGAATATGTTTTGAAGGACTGGAAGAGAGGAATAGTTTTGAAGAATCCAAAAATTTATAAGCGTGGATTTTTATAAAATGTTTTTGAAGGATCCACGGATTTTTTTATTACCTTTTTTGAAGGTCTGGAATAATACCCTGACAACAATTATGTTGTCAGGGTATTATAGCTTTGTGCAGCCCCAAGAGTTTGTAACGCCGCAAAATTTCGGTCCTAGATCCACCTTTAATCATACCGATCGTCATATCTCGACTACCTGAGTCGATCTAGACATGTGTGTCCTCCCTCCGTGCGTCCGTCCCTCTCTCCATTGTAATTTGTAAACACAATACAGGCCGCAGTTATGGACCAACTCTTTACGAAATTTTGCATGTAGGACCGGTTCTGGCCTATGAAGATCTCCATTGTTTTTCGTAAAGATCGGTTAATTATTAGGGTATGAAATGGATCAAAAACTTTATTTTTGTCTGTTTTTCTGGCCATTCTAGAGGCCACAATTATCACCTTATTATCACGAAATTTTACATGGAGGAGGGTATCGGGCCATAGAAAGATCGGTCAATATTAGCGGTTCAAATAGACTCTTACATTTATGTGAAATAAATAGTATTCTATGGTGTATATATTTACTCCTGAAGGACATAGAGCCGGAGGAGTAGTTGACCTTTAAAATGATACCAATTATTTTTTTCGAATGTGGGAGTTACACTTAAATATTTACAGGTGCTTACGTATTCAGATATTATTTAGTAACCCATTACCACACTAGAGCACGAGGAAATATAGCGCTGATCGCTTTGAAATTTTCTATGAGGTTCCAGTTATGGCCAAGGACAACGACTATAATTTTCGGTGATGGTCAGATAATAATTTTGGAATGAAGTTGGCCGACAACTTAATGTTTGATATATAGGCCGAACTTCACAACACAATTCGCGGTGAAAGGAATCTGGACAAGTAATTAGAAGAGCACCCTCGAGCAAGAGGGTGTAAGATATCATATGGTTGGCGCCGTCCGACTATACTGTTGAGCTCACTGGTTTTAGAATATTTTTGGGAACTATCAAACATATAAGCCTGAATTTCTACATAATATTATTGATGGTCAATCGGAGTAATAAATGTAGACGTTTAATGCATTTTAAAGCTGGACGTTGAGAGATAAATGAATGGATTTTTAGAAACTATTTTTGAAAGTCTTTTAAAATATGTTGTGATGGACCAGTTTACCTCTTCGATCAGAATTGTTATGGGCTTGGATTTATAAAAGTGAAATGTTTTAAAAATATTTTTGAACAATCGCAATGTTGAAGGATTAAAAAAATATATATGTGTTGAATTTTATAAGCATTGATGTTTTAAGGATAACGGGATGTTTCATGAATATTATTTGAAGAAATAACATATTTCTATACATGGATTTTTTAAAACTTTGGATTTTTAAGAAATTTTTTTTAATAACCAGCTGTTTTGATCATGCTGATTTTTTAACAATTCCTCTAAAGGATTATTAAACCATGTATGATTATAACTCTAATATTCTTATATTTATAATGTAATAGTCCCGAATTCTCAAATATTATGTGTTTATTTGTGACAGTCCTTTCATGTTATTTCGTTAAAGTATTCAAAAAATACTTTCCATCCATTGATTTGGGATGCATTCCAAATTGCGTTAAAACATTTTGTGTCTGAAACACTGAATTCTTAATAATGTTCAAACGATGTTGACAAAATTCTGCGATCATGATGATCACACTATCCTTGTCAATTATTTTCAACCCAGTTTTTTATTCAGATCATTTACAGGTGTAATGTTGGCACAAGCCGCCGTTGCACATATATATGGTAATGAGGAAATGAACTGAATTGACTTTTGTTGATGGTGTTGCTGGTTTTCTGCTATTTGTACTTTGCTAGAGATGAAACCAACTACAAATTCGTAATACAATACTTCGCTGAACTAGTAAAACAAACGAAGAAACTATTTTGTGTTCATATGGTATTGCCGATTATCGGCAAGATCCCGTAAATGAAATGCACCCTCCATAAAGACCAAGTGATCATAATTGGTGACAATAATTGCCATAATTCTAATCATAATTTCTATATTTTTATATCCACTTAAGGATATGCAGCAAGGTTTGTTTTTCTGCTAGGACATGTATAAATACAGGGGCCAATTGCAAGGATAGTTTCAGTACTTGAAAGGAATTTGGCTGAAAGAGGATCAAACAAAGCAATGAGCATTTACTGTCGTGTTACGCAGTGTTCATGGCATGGATCTGAACAGGAAATATTCTATCATATCGAATCGAATCATAGACAATTATTAAGAGAACCGAATGGGAAAATTTATTTTGATTTATCGCTCAAAGATCTGCAGCATGAAACGCTGGTGCTTGTATGCCAGCAAGGACTTTATTGGTTGAATCAAGATTTTCGAAATGACTCAAATGGCATATCGTTTGGCATTTTTCATATTGGCGAATCGCAACG
This sequence comes from Musca vetustissima, assembly GCF_032173495.1. Taxonomy (NCBI): domain Eukaryota; kingdom Metazoa; phylum Arthropoda; class Insecta; order Diptera; family Muscidae; genus Musca; species Musca vetustissima. Next base: position 9,875 of record NW_026877926.1, on the reverse strand, counting down.
GATGAAATACAATGTGCAGTTATTGGGAATCGATCAACCAATTGCTCCATACTTGACCCAACAAGATCAACATCTTTCAAGGCGTCATAATGATATCTACGAAGTTGTTGTTGAATTCAAACGTCTGGATACGCTTAGTGAACATTCAGGAATATTACGAGTCTCTTTTGATCAGGATACAGGAGACTGTGATTCTAATTCCAAAACTGATGTCAAGCTATTGGCGGATAAGAACCCTATTGTCAATCTATCTGCAGATAAACTAACATGTGCGGTGTGTTTGGACTCCATACGTCGCGAGGCACGCTTTTGTGAAAACAAGCATTTTGTGTGTGAAAATTGTTTCGAAACAATGCTTAAATGTCGTAAATTAAGATGTCCTACCTGTCGTGGCATCTACTTGTATGATTGTTCTAGTGATGTACAAGGATTTTGGTCGAAACAAACGGAGTTGGATAATAAAACAAATATATGAATATAAATACAATTATTAATTAATTAATTGGATTTTTGAAGAATATTTTTCATCAGAATTATTAGCGTGGATTTTTAAAGAATATTTGTTGAAGAATTAGAAGGGCTATAAGCGTGGATTTTTTAAAAATATTATTTGAAGGATTAGAAGGGCTTTAAGCATGGATTTTTAAAGAATAGTTTTTGAGGGATCATCAGAATTATAAGCGTGGATATTTAAAGAATATTTTTTGAAGGATTAGAAGGGCTATAAGCGTGGATTTTTTAAGAATATTTTTTCCAAGACCTATACATTAAGCGTGGATTTTTAAAGAATAGTTTTTGAGGGATCATCAGAATTATAAGCGTGGAGTTCTTAACGAATATTTTTTCAGGGATCATCAGAATTATAAGCGTGGATTTCTTAAATAATATTTTTTTAGGGATCATCAGAATTATAAGCGTGGATTTTTAAAGAATATTTTTTGAGGGATCATCAACGTGGATTTTTAAATAATGTGTTTTGAGGGATCATCATCAAAATCATAAGCGTGAATTTTTAAAGAATGTTTTTTGTGGGATCATCATCAGAATTATAGCGCGGACTTTTATAGAATATTATTTGAGAAATCATCACCGTGTATTTTTAAAGAATATTTTTGAGGGATCGTCAGCGTGGATTTTTAAAGAATAGGTTTTGAGGAATTATCGGCGTGGATTTTTAAAGAGTATTTTTTGAGGGATCATCAGCGTGAATTTTTAAAGAATAGATTTTGAGGAATTGTCAGCGTGGATTTTTAAAGTGTATTTTTTGAGGGATCATCATCAGAATTATAAGTGTGGATTTTTAAAAAATATTTTTTGAGGGATCATCAGAATTATAAGCCAGGATTTTTAAAGAGTATTTTTTACGGAATCATCAGAATTATAAGCCTTGATTTTTAAAGAATATTTTTTTAGCCAAAGACATTTTTAGAAAATATTATTTGAGGGATCACCAGAATTATAAGCGTAAAATTTTAAGGAACACATTTTGAAGGACCCTTTGATTTATAAGAGAGAATTTTCAAAGAGTATTTTCATAAGGACCATCAGAATTATAAGCGTGGTTTTTTAAAGAATACCTTTTTAAGGGTTATCAGAATTATAGGCGTGAGTGATAAATCAAAGTATTTTTTTCTACATTTTCATATATGGAACATCTCTTTTTCATATCCATGCCATGGACATCCCATCACTAGACAATAAACGATCATTTAACAGTTCTGCATTGCCAGCCAACAAATTTTTTTAAAACTGAAACTTGTCTTGCTATTGTTCCTGGTATTTGTATACGTCCTAGTATAAAATACAAAACATAGCGGCATATCCTTTTTCATGGCATTAAAATGTACAAATTATGATTAGAAGTATGACAATTAATGTCCCCATTATGATCACTTCGTCTTTATGGAGGGTGCATTTCATTTTCACGATCTTGGCGATAATCTCCAATACCACATGAACAGAAAATAGTTTCTTCGCTTGTTTTACTAATTCAGCGAGGTATTGCATTACGAATTTGTATTTGGTTTCACATCTAGGAAAGTACAAATGACAAAAACAAACAAAAGTCAACTCAGTTCATTTCCTCATTTTCATACATATGTGTAACGGCGGCGCGTGCCTACATTACGCCTGTATAGGATCTGAATAAACAACAGGGTTGGGAATAATTGACAAGAAATAGTGTGATCATCATGATCGCCGAACTTTATCAACATCTTTTGAATCTTATTAAGAATTCAGTGTTACGGACACAAAATTCCTTAAGGCAATTCAATAAATCCCAAATCAATGGAATATGTTAACGAAATAACATGAAATATCACAATTAAACACATTATATTTGAGAATTCGGGACTATTTCATTATAAATGTAAGGGATGTTGGAGTTATAATCATACATGGTTTAAGAATCCATCTGAAGAATTCCTACAGTAATGAATCTGTTGGTTTTTGAAAAAATATATTCTTATAACCCCAATATATAAAACAGTCATGTATAGAAATACGTCAGTTCATCAAATAATATTCATAGGAAACATCATATTCTTAAAAAATCCATACTTATAACATTCAACAAATATTTCTTAAAAATCTTTCACCAACAATATTTATAAACCAGTAAGCGGAGTAGTATACTCGGATGACACCGACCATATGATACCCTACACAACTACCGCTGAAGTCTAAGTTGCCTCGATCTATATTCCGACAATATTTACCGGTAATTGCACCCCTTGATGGATTTTAGGTCAAGATCTCCTCTTTCTAACCCTGGCATATTTTCCAAATGTTGTTTTCTCGAGGTGAATATTTACGACTTAAAATAAAAATTTGGTCACTTTAGGTCTTGGTGGGTTTGACCATCGGAATATTGACCGATCATCATCTTAACAGTCGTTATAAATATTTGATCAGATCCCCTCACCGAAAATTATAGGTATCGTCCTTTACAAAAACCGGAACGTCATGTAAAAAAGCTCGAAATTTACCAAAAACAATAGGGGTCTTAATTGGCCAGAACCCATCTGTTATGCAAAATTTCGTGACGATGATCTGTATTGTGGTTACATATGTCTAGATCGACACAGCTAAGCGGGAACTGATGATCCGTACACTAATAGATAGTATGGGACCAATGTTTCTCTGAATTACAAACTTTTGGGACCACACATAGCCTTATACCCGTACAACATAGTTGTGTAGGGTATACAAAATTAAAAATCCAAACCTGTATTTCTTCTAGTCCTTCAAAAAATTATTCTTTAAAAATTTCTATTAATCCTTAAAAAAATATTTGTTAAAATCCGCGCTTATAGCTCTTCTGGTGCTTCAAAAAATATACTTTAAAAATCCACGGTTATAGATGTGCGTGAAAATAAATTCAAAATTGAAAAGCGAAGACACTCACCAGTTTGTGTGGTTGTGTCCAGTATGACAGTTTTGTTATACAATATAACAGATTTTTTTGACTGTAAATTTGAATTTAGAACAAATAAATTCAATAACCAATATAAAGAGAAAAAAATTATTTGACAAAGCTTTAACTAATTTAAACATTTACTTCACAGGTAAATTCATTGGTGGTGGATTTATTGTGGCAAGAACACTACTTTTAATCCGTGTGCACGCATCATCATTGGGCTCCTTCATAATATATTCATTTTTAATTGTATATAATGTATGCTATACTTTTATGTAATTTTGTATAATTTTATTTATTTTTTTTTAAATATTACTGCAATGTAAATATGTCTTTGCTAATGATTTTTGTCACTTGCATGTATTTTCTATTTCAAATATGTGAAAATTGTTTATGTTTTATTATAAATACAAACATTATAAAATAAAACTGTATATATTTTTATATTGCTTGTATGTGTATGTATTTTTGTAACTTTCACTTTCATTATATATGCTTCATGGTTTATGTTTTATAATAAATAAAATTTATGATTTCACTAACCTAATTTTTAATTATTTGTAATGGTGATATTTAACCACACTTTGGATTCGCTTTGTATTTAAAAGATAAAAAATAAAAAAAAATATTTAAAAGAGGATATATATATATATAGTATAAGCACTATTTGAAGTTCGTAATTTAAATTGTACGGATACCTATATGAAATTTATTTCGGCACCATTGGATAGGCCATGGAAAGAGCTTCTAGACCCAGCTTTTATTTTGGTTCAAAATATGTTAGAATTTTAATTATTTCCAATATAAGAAAACCCCTATGAAATTCGTTTCAGCTCTTTCCATGGCCTATCCAATGGTACATAGTCTAGGGGTGTATTAGGTCGAATTTTCGCACAATGGGCTGAAACGAATTTCATAGGGGTTTTCTTATATTGGAAATAACTAAAATTCTAACATATCTGGAAACAAAATAAAAACTGGGTCTTGAAGCTCTTTCCATCGCCCATCCAATGGTGCATAGTCTAGGGGTGTATTAGGTCGAATTTTCGCACAGTGGGCTGAAACGAATTTCATAGGGGTTTTCTTATATTGGAAATAACTAAAATTCTAACATATTTGGAAACAAAATAAAAACTGGGTCTAGAAGCTCTTTCAATGGCCTATCCAATGGTACATAGTCTAGGGGTGTATTATGTCGAATTTTCGCACAGTGGGCTGAAACGAATTTCATAGGGGTTTTCTTATATTGGAAATAACTAAAATTCTAACATATTTGGAAACAAAATAAAAACTGGGTCTAGAAGCTCTTTCCATGGCCTATCCAATGGTACATAGTCTAGGGGTGTATTAGGTCGAATTTTCGCACAGTGGGCTGAAACGAATTTCATAGGGGTTTTCTTATATTGGAAATAACTAAAATTCTAACATATTTGGAAACAAAATAAAAACTGGGTCTAGAAGCTCTTTCCATGGCCTATCCAATGGTACATAGTCTAGGGGAGCATTAGGTCGAATTTTCGCACAGTTGGCTGAAACGAATTTCGTATAGGTTTTTGAATATTCAAAATAATTAAAATTCTAACATATTTTGAACCAAAATAAAAGCTGGGTCTAGAAGCTCTTTCCATGGCCTATCCAATGGTGCCGAAATAAATTTCATATAGGTATCCGTACATTTTAAATTTTGAACTTCAAATAGTGCTTATACTATATATATATCCTCTTTTAAATATTTTTTTTATTTTTTACCTTTTAAATACAAAGCGAATCCAAAGTGTGGTTAAATATCACCATTACAAATAATTAAAAATTAGGTTAGTGAAATCATAAATTTTATTTATTATAAAACATAAACCATGAAGCATATATAATGAAAGTGAAAGTTACAAAAATACATACACATACAAGCAATATAAAAATATATACAGTTTTATTTTATAATGTTTGTATTTATAATAAAACATAAACAATTTTCACATATTTGAAATAGAAAATACATGCAAGTGACAAAAAGCATTAGCAAAGACATATTTACATTGCAGTAATATTTAAAAAAAAATTATACAAAATTACATAAAAGTATAGCATACATTATATACAATTAAAAATGAATATATTATGAAGGAGCCCAATGATGATGCATGCACACGGATTAAAAGTAGTGTTCTTGCCACAATAAATCCACCACCAATGAATTTACCTTTGAAGTAAATGTTTAAATTAGTTAAAACTTTGTCAAATAATTTTTTTCTCTTTATATTGGTTATTGATTTTATTTGTTCTAAATTCAAATTTACAGTCAAAAAAATCTGTTATATTGTATAACAAAACTGTCATACTGGACACAACCACACAAACTGGTGAGTGTCTTCGCTTTTCAAATTTGAATTTATTTTCACGCACATAATTATTTGTATAGTAGAATACGAAGCACATGCGGACTATTAGCATATATTGTGTGTACGATTGTAATTATTCAAAAAAATAAATAAAATATCGAAAAGAATGTTAGAAATGAATGAAATAAATTGAAATTAATTAATAAACCACAATCCTCAAATACTATAAAGAAAGAATAGTCCATCCAGATTCATCATTGCCTAAGCTCCATCTTAAACGAAATAAGTTTCTAGCACTCAATAAGTTTTTTTTGCCCACCAACCAACTTACCATTACCGAACCAATTTTCTGAATGATTTACCTTATAGTGAGCATATGCCATACACCAATTCATTCAATTATCAGAAATGATTAAAGAATCCGATTTAATGTACCTCTGTAATGAGGGAGAGTAAAGTTTCACTGAATCGGTTTTCTATGGGGACCATAAACATTTATTGGAACCTAGTTAATATATTCCATTTTGACTAAGGGATCATTTTTTTTACTATATTGGATAGATAGTCAGGCGGCCCTGAAAGCGGTGAAGTCGCATACTATAAACTCGAAAGCAGTTCATGACAGCTCGAGGGAGGTCACAGTCATCCCGTCTTCGGAAACCCCCCATTAGCTATTTCATTGGTAGAATCCGTGCGTTCCATTGCGAGGTAGTCGGTAACAGATGGCTAAGGGAATCTGCTTGCAGAATCTCTAAATCTATCTGACCACAATTCTCTCGTAAAAGAACGTCTTCGCTGCTTGAACACAGCAAGAGGGAGATCAAAATCGTTGTGGGGATTATTACTGGTCACTGCAAAGTTAGATCTCTCACTTCTAAGTGGGACACCAGTGGAGAGGATTACTGTCGTCTATGTGAGGACGAAGAAGAACTGGAAACAATTGAGCACATCCTCTGCAAATGTCCATAGCTGATCAGCTGAAGACATAAACAGTTTGGATGTTATGAAATTGATAATCTAGTCTTCTTCTCCAAAATATACCCTAACCAAATTCTAGGCTTTGTCAAGAATTGACTTGGCTAAAATAATCTCTCTTCCGCTCCCTTCTTCTCACTATTTTTCTCTCTATTCTTCCACTATCTTTTTTCTTTTCTTTATAGGTACACTTATACGTTGAGAAATGATTGTTGACCTTTGGACTTTCTTTTTTATTTATTAATTTTTCCGGCTTGAGGACATTATACATAAAGTATGGACATAGTTTCCGAGTGGACGGTTGTTACAACAACCGTACATACCTACCCTAACCTAAGGGATCATTTGCCAATAAATCCAATAGTCAAAAATTGTTATAGAATCCGACTCAGCATACTATTAATGGGGGACAGTAAAGCTTAGCTATAGAGGTTTTTACTGGGACCATCAAACATTTATTGGAACCATATTCACTTCCATCATAACCCTCCTCCTAACCTTCAGGTGGATAAAGCAGTAAAGCTTAGCTGTAGAGGTTTTTACGGGGACCACCAAACATTTATTGGAACCATATTCACTTCCATCATAACCCTCCTCCCAACCTTCAGGTGGATATCCGCTAACGTATTTTTATAATTCCAATTTAGTTTCACTGACGAAAAATGATCACAGGTCTGACGTATTCGATGTGGTTTCTAAATGATCTAAAGATAATGAATTACTCCATGAGGTCAGACAATCTATTCTCTTTCATCGTTGTTATGAAGACAAATGCATTTATTTGATAAATTATCAATGGTGACCTCACGCTTGCCCTTTGCAGGACCACACACTATTATTTTTTGCACTATACACATACATACATAAAATGGGATATAAATTTCGAGAGATATATTAAGGATCCACTGTATTAATGATTCCTTGCATTATTGGATCCACTGTATTTCTTCCTTTGATCACCACAGCGATTCCACGACTCTCGTATTCGATTAGAGTCCAAATTGAATGATAAAAAATTCCCTACTAACGTTTTCTTTCTCCATCTCAACTGATGCGTAGATCGATACATCCCCCCTTGATGTCAGACAATCGATTCTTACTTTGAACATTAAATTATGTATTAGTTCCAAAGATATGTATTACATTCCTCTATCTCCTACCTCGATATTAAGGATCCCCAGTGCTGTCAGTTTTCTACTACTCATAAATAATATTTATTTATGTACAAATGAACTGAAAATAAAACGTTTCAGCATATTTTAAGCTTATCACCTAACACAAGTCTGCATTATAAATAAGGCTCGACGACGAAAGTATTTCATTTCGCTTTCGAAATTCAAACAAAAATGTTCGGAACTCTAAGTTCTCTCTGTCTACAAAAGGTAAAACAAAAGGTAAAGAGGAATGGTTTTCCAAAAAAAAGTATTCGAACTTCCGTTTAAATCCAATAATACGATATAATAACTTTCAGTATAATTGCTTTGAGGTCAGAGATGAATGTGCAATAGGGGATAAGACACTTATACTCATCGATACACCGGAAAAGAATGCTATTATTGAGAAGGTATTACGTACGAGATTTGGTAAGTAATTAATTTTCTTAATATTTATTTTTTCATTTTTTTTTAATATTTTTTCGATGGCCTATTTATGGGCGTGATTTTTATACCCTTCACCACACTGTGGTACAGGGTATTATGTCTTTGTGCATATGTTTGTAACAGGCAAAAGGAAACGAGATAGACCCATAGTTCCTTTTGAGAATATGCATAGAATCACTTTCTGAGTCGATTTACGCATGTCCGTCTGTCCGTCCGTCCATGTATTTTTGTGAACAAAGTACAGGTCGCATTTGTGATCCGATTTGGATGAAATTTGGCACAGTTCACTTATTTGGCCCAAGGACGAACCCTATTGAAATTGGGAAAAATCGGTTCAGATTTAGATATAGCTCCCATATATATTTTCGTCCGATTTAAGGTAAATGGTGCACCAAAGTCCCAATAAATCGTTCGATTTGCACGAAATTTGGCGCAGCGTAATGAATTAAGCCTATAATGATGTCTGCCAAGTTTCGTGAAAATCGGTCCAGAGTTAGATATAGCTCCCATATATAGTTTCGTCCGATTTTATGTAAATGGTGCACCAAAGTCCCTATATATCTTTCGATTTGCACGAAATTTGGCATAACGTACTGAATTGAGCCTAGAGTGAAGTCTGCCAAGTTTCGTGAAAATCGGTTCAGATTTACATATAGCTCCCATATATAGTTTCGTCCGATTTTATGTAAATGGTGCACCAAAGTCCCTCTATATATCTTTCAATTTGCACGAAACATGGCATAACGTACTGAATTGAGCCTTGAGTGATGTGTACTAAATTTCGTCAAAATCGGTTCAGATTTAGATATAGCTTCCGTATATAGTTTCGTCCGATTTTATGTTAAAAATTCACCAAAGTCCCTATAAATCTTTCGATTTGCACGAAATTTGGTATAACATACTGGATTGAGCCTGGAATGACGTGTGCTGAGTTTCGTGAAAATCGGTTCAGATTAAGATATATATATATATATAGAATAACGTAATTGCGTTTCCTAGAAGTACAGACATAGCCCAACGGCCCAACATTTGTCCCATTGTAACAAACAAATGATATGCTTATAGATTGATCTAAGTTGATTCACATTTAGATAAATATCACATATTTTAGTTCATCCAATTTCATGTTAATTGTCCTATTTAATATTCCCATAGTGGTGAAGGGTATCATATAGTCGGCCCCGTCCGACTTTACTACTTTCCTTACTGTTTTTTTTTTAATTTGAGATCCAACACAAGCGTAGATTTTTTTTAAAATATTTTTTGAGGTCCATATGTAGGAATTTTTAAAAAGTATTCCTTTAAGATCAATATATACGCGTGAATGTTGAAAAATATTTTTTCGTGGTGGCTATAAAAGCGTGGATTTAAAAAAATCGACGGCAGGCCATATGAATGATTCGTTTTTAATATTATAGATAATATACGGTTTTCGATATGTTTTCATTTCTAATATTTAATTTTTTTATTCCACAGGAAAATGTCCTAATTTTGAATTCTCCAATTCGTCGAATGGTCAACCGGATAATTCCAAAAGCA
>NW_026877925.1:0-22962 GCF_032173495.1 Musca vetustissima | reverse complement strand
ATGGTCGGCCTTGTCCGACTATACTGCTCCGTTCACTGGTTTTAAAATGTTTAGTTAGTGTTTAGATACATCCGAATACTAATAAGTATCCGAATAATAATAAGTATCTAAACATTGCACAGCAGTAATATTTTTGCCAAACCTATAACATTTCCGAAAATAGAACCAATCCAGTCCAACTTCTTCTCCACAAAGTTTATAGATTTTGGAAAATTTCAAATATAATATCTAGCGAACGGAGTATCCGATTTAATCCAAACATTACACACGATAATATTTTTACGAATACTATATGGTGTTCGAAAATTATCCCTATGGCATCACTTTTCCTGATACCACCGCACCAATTGTCACATATTTTGAATATGTATAAATATCAAATGAAGAGAATCGAGTATAGAATTTGAAGCAAATTTTGCACACCCTAATAGACTTTGTAAAAATATAGATTGAGGAAAATTATCAATTTAGGTCCATATTTGACATTGGGCCCACATCGTCACGTCCCATTTTCGTTATATTAAAGTTTCTCCTGTAATCAGGTAATTTTTCTGGGTCGCTTTATTTTGAAGTTTTTAGCCGCATTTTCCAATCGAAGTGGTTTCATTCTGAATTTTTTTGTGATATTTTTTCTATAGAGGTCTATTTTTTATATAGCCCTCATAAAACGGTCCCCCTTAATTTTCGGAATGTTAAAGTTCCCAGTTCAGTTCACCAATCTGAGTATCTGTGATAATTATTTTTTAGATCATAAACAGCTTTCTAGCTATATCGAGATCTAAAACGATTTCATCGAAACTTGTCATGGCCACAATTTTGAGTTCTTGGTGCATCATGTACTTAAAATCGGGACAAAATATATATAGGAGCTCTATCCAAATCTGTACCGATTCAAAACTTTCCATACGCTAGGTTATATTAACTTCAGTAGGCTGTGCAAAATTTTGTGTCAATCGGCCTACGTTTGGGTCTTTAATGAAGCATTTACTTAAAATCGGACGATACTGGAGCTATATCTAAATCTGAACCGATACTTACAATATTTAGCACACGGTACGCTATACTTAATTCTGTACATTGTGCAAAAAATTTGTAGCATACGGCCTAACTTTGGGTTTTTGGTGCAGCTTTTACTTAAAATCGGACGAAACTATATATAGGAGCTATATCTAAATCTAAACCGATTTCAACTACACTTGCCAAACGTTATGTTGTAGTAACTTCAGTACGTAGTGCAACATTTTGTGCCGATTGGACCCACCTTGGTGAAACATATATATCCAATTTCTAGGTTATACTAACTTCAGTACGTTGTGCAAAATTTGTGTAAATTTTGTGTAAAATCGGACGAAAATATATATGTAGAAGCTATATCAAAATCTGAACCGATTTTCACGAAACTTAACACTTATCATTCAAGACCTAATTCATTACGCTATGCCAAATTTCATGCAAATCGAAGGATATATAGAGAATTTCGTACACCATTTACATTAAATCGGACGGAAATATATATGGGAGCTATATCTGAATCTGGACCGATATTCAGGAAACTTAACACTTATCATTCTAGGCCTAATTCATTACGCTATGCCAAATTTCATGCAAATCGAAGGATATATAGAGACTTTGGTACGCCATTTACATTAAATCGGACGAAAATATATATGGGAGCTATATCAAAATCTGAACCGATTTTCACGAAACTTAACACACATCATTCTAGACCTAATTCAGTACGCTATGCCAAATTTCATGCAAATCGAAGGATATATAGGGACTTTGGTGCACCATTTACAATAAATCGGACGAAAATATATATGGGAGCTATATCTAAATCTGGACCGATATTCAGTAAACTTAACACACATCATTCTAGACCTCAATCAGTACACTATGCCAAATTTCGTGCAAATCGAAGGATACATAGGGACTTTGGTACACAATTTACATTAAATCGGACGAAAATATATATGGGAGCTATATCTAAATCTGGGCCGATATTCAGGAAACTTAACACACATCATTCTAGACCTCAATCAGTACACTATGCCAAATTTCGTGCAAATCGAAAGATATATAGAGACTTTGGTACACCATTTACATTAAATCGGACGAAAATATATATGGGAGATATATCTAAATCTGAACCGATTTTCACGAAACATAACACACATCATTCTGGACCTAATTCATTACTCTATGCCAAATTTCGTGCAAATCGAAGGATACATAGGGACTTTGGTACTCAATTTACATTAAATCGGACGAAAATATATGTGGGAGCTGTATATAAATCTGAAGCGATTTTCCCAATTTCAATAGGGTTCGTCCTGTGGGCCAAATAAGTGACCTAAGCCAAATTTCATCCATTTCGAATCAAAAGTGCGACCTGTACTTTGTGTACAATTTAAAATGGACAGACGGACGGACGGACATGCATATATCGACTTAGAAAGTGATTCTATGCATATTCTCAAAAGGAACCATGTGTCTATCTCGTTTACTTTTGCCTGTTACAAACATATGCACTAAGACATAATACCCTGTACCATAGTGTGGTGAAGGGTATAACTAGTGAGCGGAGCATATAGTCGGACGAAGCCGACCATATGATACCCTACACAATTGTCACGAAAATATAAATTTCTGCGGTTCTATATTTCGCGATAGTTGCCGATTATTGGTCAACTCCACTCCACTTTCTGACCCCGGCTTATTTGAGTATTGTTTTTCCGACGTGAATATTTACTCCATAAAATAAAAAATTGGTTACTTTATGATTTGGTTGATTTGGCCCTCGGAATATTGACCGCTTATCGTCTAAACAGCCGGTCTAAATATTTGGTCCGATTTCATTCGCCGTGCAAAATATGTGATGTTCGTCATATAATACTGGCCTCTAGAGCGCCTAGAAAATCTGACAAAAATTAAGTTATCGCCTTTTGTAGATCCCTAAAAAAATATTCTTTAAAAAATCCACGCCTTCTGTAGATCCCTAAAAAAATATTCTTTAAAAAATCCACGCCTTCTGTAGATCCCTAAAAAAATATTCTTTAAAAAATCCACGCCTTCTGTAGATCCCTAAAAAAATATTCTTTAAAAAATCCACGCCTTCTGTAGATCCCTAAAAAAATATTCTTTAAAAAATCCACGCCTTCTGTAGATCCCTAAAAAAAATATTCTTTAAAAAATCCACGCCTTCTGTAGATCCCTAAAAAAATATTCTTTAAAAAATCCACGCCTTCTGTAGATCCCTAAAAAAATATTCTTTAAAAAATCCACGCCTTCGGTAGATCCCTAAAAAAATATTCTTTAAAAAATCCACGCCTTCTGTAGATCCCTAAAAAAATATTCTTTAAAAAATCCACGCCTTCTGTAGATCCCTAAAAAAATATTCTTTAAAAAATCAACGCCTTCTGTAGATCCCTGAAAAAATATTCTTTAAAAAATCCACGCCTTCTGTAGATCCCTAAAAAAATATTCTTTAAAAAATCCACGCCTTCTGTAGATCCCTGAAAAAATATTCTTTAAAAAATCCACGCCTTCTGTAGATCCCTGAAAAAATATTCTTTAAAAAATTCACGCCTTCTGTAGATCCCTGAAAAAATATTCTTTAAAAAATCCACGCCTTCTGTAGATCCCTGAAAAAATATTCTTTAAAAAATCCACGCCTTCTGTAGATCCCTGAAAAAATATTTTTTTAAAAAATCCACGCCTTCTGTAGATCCCTGAAAAAATATTCTTTAAAAAATCCACGCCTTCTGTAGATCCCTGAAAAAATATTCTTTAAAAAATCCCTGAAAAAATATTCTTTAAAAAATCCACGCCTTCTGTAGATCCCTGAAAAAATATGAATTTAAAAGTCGAAGCCTCTTGTAGATCCCTGAAAAAATATGATTTAAAAAGTCCACGCCTTCTGTAGATCCCTGAAAAAATATTCTTTAAAAAATCCACGCCTTCTGTAGATCCCTGAAAAAATATTCTTTAAAAAATCCACGCCTTCTGTAGATCCCTGAAAAAATATTCTTTAAAAAATCCACGCCTTCTGTAGATCCCTGAAAAAATATTCTTTAAAAAATCCACGCCTTCTGTAGATCCCTGAAAAAATATTCTTTAAAAAATCCACGCCTTCTGTAGATCCCTGAAAAAATATTCTTTAAAAAATCCACGCCTTCTGTAGATCCCTGAAAAAATATTTTTTAAAAAATCCACGCCTTCTGTAGATCCCTGAAAAATATTCTTTAAAAAATCCACGCCTTCTGTAGATCCCTGAAAAAATATTCTTTAAAAAATCCACGCCTTCTGTAGATCCCTGAAAAAATATTCTTTAAAAAATCCACGCCTTCTGTAGATCCCTGAAAAAATATTCTTTAAAAAATCCACGCCTTCTGTAGATCCCTGAAAAAATATTCTTTAAAAAATCCACGCCTTCTGTAGATCCCTGAAAAAATATTCTTTAAAAAATCCACGCCTTCTGTAGATCCCTGAAAAAATATTCTTTAAAAAATCCACGCCTTCTGTAGATCCCTGAAAAAATATTCTTTAAAAAATCCACGCCTTCTGTAGATCCCTGAAAAAATATTCTTTAAAAAATCCACGCCTTCTGTAGATCCCTGAAAAAATATTCTTTAAAAAATCCACGCCTTCTGTAGATCCCTGAAAAAATATTCATTAAAAATTCATTCCTTCTGTGGCAGTCTGATTTTATTTTTAACATAGGTCGAGATTATTGTCTAATTTTTTATTTTTTCTAATCTTTAGGCCTTCCTTTCTCTGTATGCATATTTAATTTCTTCATCTGTGAGATATTTTTAAATATTTCTCAATTTTATAAAAATATTTCTGATAATTCATAAAAATTCACTTTTTAAGAATTTATTTAATATAGTTTTTGTCTGTTATAACAACAACAAAATTCTATATATTGTTGTTGCTGCCTTCGAAAAAAAAAGTCACGAGCAAAATACAACGAAGAGGCGGCGGATCAGTGATGGCATGGATGGTGATGGTGACCAGACACACCAGCCAACCAACCAACCAACAAAATGAGATGTTGTTGATGCCAATGCTGATGTTGCCGGTGGCAATTGTTCGGCATATTTTTAGAAACAGCAACAACAAAACAAACACAGATCTCTATGAGAGAGAGAAAATACAATTTCTTCTCTCTCACTTGATTCTATTACTATATATACAAAAAAAGTTCAAAATAGATATAATCGTGCACCTTTTGACTGGCTATACATAAATAACAAAACACGAACAACAACAAATATTTACTTTCTTTTTACGAAAATATCTTCTTCATACATCCATTTTGAATATATATAAATATATGCAGACAAGCATTTCAATACTTTTTGAAATGTTTGTTCTTAGAATGGATACTCCACTACTGGATGTTTTTTTTTTTTTTTGTTTTTGTTGCCTTAATTATGATGCTGTTTTCATGACGAACGCACATATCCCCCCGGGGTTGGGGGCTGTGAGGAGGTAGTGGTTGTTTGTCGGCCTGTATGTATGAGGTGTTGAAATGCTCCCCATTTACTTGAGTTCCGTGTTGTTGTGTTTCCCTTGACGTTTTTGTGGGCCATAATTCCAAATATAGAATTGTGTTGAACTCCTGAAAATAGCAGATTTCATAAACATTTTCATTTATTTTCAGTTTTTCTTTTAAGATTTCTTTTTCGACATCGATGAGAGTGGCTGCAGTTTCTTAAAATATCCCAAGATTCTGGTTATATTTTCTAAGGGAAAAAATGAAAATATAGGTCATCGTGTTAAATGCTGGAGACATATACATATGACCTTTTCAGTATTTGCTTTTCATTTCTAATTTGAAAAGGGAAAATGTGTGGGATTTTAAAATTTTTTCAGGCATCAGTAGAGGCGCTCGATTTTTAAAAGAATATTTTTCAGGCATAAATAGAGGCCTGGATTTTTAAAAGAATATTTTTTTAAGGACCTATAGAGGCGTGGATTTTTAAAAGAATATTTTTCAGGCATAAATACAGGCCTGGATTTTTAAAAGAATATTTTTAAACACCTATAGAGGCCTGAATTTTTAAAATAATATTTTTCAGGCATAAATAGAGACCTGGATTTTTAAAAGAATATTTTTGAACGAACTATAGAGGCCTGGATTTTTAAAATAATATTTTTGAACGACCTATAGAGATGTGGATTTTTTAAAAGAATATTTTTGAACGACCTATAGAGATGTGGATTTTTTAAAAGAATATTTTTTGAACGACCTTCCGAGGCGTGGGTTTTTAAAAGAATATTTTTTGAACGACCTTCCGAGGCGTGGGTTTTTAAAAGAATATTTTTTGAACGACCTTCCGAGGCGTGGGTTTTTAAAAGAATATTTTTTGAACGACCTTCCGAGGCGTGGGTTTTTAAAAGAATATTTTTTGAACGACCTTCCGAGGCGTGGGTTTTTAAAAGAATATTTTTTGAACGACCTTCCGAGGCGTGGGTTTTTAAAAGAATATTTTTTGAACGACCTTCCGAGGCGTGGGTTTTTAAAAGAATATTTTTTGAACGACCTTCCGAGGCGTGGGTTTTTAAAAGAATATTTTTTGAACGACCTTCCGAGGCGTGGGTTTTTAAAAGAATATTTTTTGAACGACCTTCCGAGGCGTGGGTTTTTAAAAGAATATTTTTTGAACGACCTTCCGAGGCGTGGGTTTTTAAAAGAATATTTTTTGAACGACCTTCTGAATCGTGTTTTTTTTAAAAAATATTTTTTGAACGACCTTCCGAGGCGTGGGTTTTTAAAAGAATATTTTTTGAACGACCTTCCGAGGCGTGGGTTTTTAAAAGAATATTTTTTGAACGACCTTCTGAATCGTGTTTTTTTTAAAAGAATATTTTTTGAACGACCTTCCGAGGCGTGGGTTTTTAAAAGAATATTTTTTGAACGACCTTCCGAGGCGTGGGTTTTTAAAAGAATATTTTTTGAACGACCTTCCGAGGCGTGGGTTTTTAAAAGAATATTTTTTGAACGACCTTCCGAGGCGTGGGTTTTTAAAAGAATATTTTTTGAACGACCTTCCGAGGCGTGGGTTTTTGAAAGAATATTTTTTAAACGACCTTCTGAATCGTGGTTTTTTTAAAATATATTTTTTGAACGACCTTCCGAGGCGTGGGTTTTTAAAAGAATATTTTTTGAACGACCTTCCGAGGCGTGGGTTTTTAAAAGAATATTTTTTGAACGACCTTCCGAGGCGTGGGTTTTTAAAAGAATATTTTTTGAACGACCTTCCGAGGCGTGGGTTTTTAAAAGAATATTTTTTGAACGACCTTCCGAGGCGTGGGTTTTTAAAAGAATATTTTTTGAACGACCTTCCGAGGCGTGGGTTTTTAAAAGAATATTTTTTGAACGACCTTCCGAGGCGTGGGTTTTTAAAAGAATATTTTTTGAACGACCTTCCGAGGCGTGGGTTTTTAAAAGAATATTTTTTGAACGACCTTCTGAATCGTGGTTTTTTTAAAATATATTTTTTGAACGACCTTCCGAGGCGTGGGTTTTTAAAAGAATATTTTTTGAACGACCTTCTGAATCGTGTTTTTTTTAAAAAATATTTTTTGAACGACCTTCCGAGGCGTGGGTTTTTAAAAGAATATTTTTTGAACGACCTTCCGAGGCGTGGGTTTTTAAAAGAATATTTTTGAACGACCTTCCGAGGCGTGGGATTTTAAAAGAATATTTTTTGAACGACCTTCCCAGGCGTGGTTTTTTAAAAGAATATTTCTTGAACGACCTTCCTAGGCGTGGGTTTTTAAAATAATATTTTTTGAACGACCTATAGATGGTCCGAGGCGTGGGTTTTTAAAAGAATATTTTTTGAACAACCTATAGATGTTCCGAGGCGTGGGTTTTTAGAAGAATATTTTTTGAACAACCTATAGATGTTCCGAGGCGTGGATTTTTTAAAAGAATATTTTTTGAACGACCTTCCGAGGCGTGGGTTTTTAAAAGAATATTTTTTGAACGACCTTCCGAAGCGTGGGTTTTTAAAAGAATATTTTTTGAACAGCCTATAGATGTTCCGAGGCGTGGGTTTTTAAAAGAATGTTTTTTGAACGACCTTCCTAGGCGTGGGTTTTTAAAATAATATTTTTTGAACGACCTATAGATGGTCCGAGGCGTGGGTTTTTAAAAGAATATTTTTTGAACAACCTATAGATGTTCCGAGGCGTGGGTTTTTAGAAGAATATTTTTTGAACAACCTATAGATGTTCCGAGGCGTGGGTTTTTAAAAGAATATTTTTTGAACAACCTATAGATGTTCCGAGGCGTGGGTTTTTAAAAGAATATTTTTTGAACAACCTATAGATGTTCCGAGGCGTGGGTTTTTAGAAGAATATTTTTGAACAACCTATAGATGTTCCGAGGCGTGGATTTTTTAAAAGAATATTTTTTGAACGACCTTCCGAGGCGTGGGTTTTTAAAAGAATATTTTTTGAACGACCTTCCGAAGCGTGGGTTTTTAAAAGAATATTTTTTGAACAACCTATAGATGTTCCGAGGCGTGGGTTTTTAAAAGAATATTTTTTGAACAACCTATAGATGTTCCGAGGCGTGGGTTTTTAAAAGAATATTTTTTGAACAACCTATAGATGTTCCGAGGCGTGGGTTTTTAAAAGAATATTTTTTGAACAACCTATAGATGTTCCGAGGCGTGGGTTTTTAGAAGAATATTTTTTGAACAACCTATAGATGTTCCGAGGCGTGGGTTTTTAAAAGAATATTTTTTGAACAACCTATAGATGTTCCAAGGCGTGGGTTTTCAAACAGATATTTTTATGGACATTTTGAACCAAAAAATTACTCAACATTTCTAAAAAAAATTCACGTATGTATTTTTATTTGTCGATGTTCCCTAATTAGAATTGTTTATATGTAGAGAAACAAAACAACATAAATTTTATTACCCTCCAGGTGAACATCCTCGAACATTGTTTACAACATCATCTCATGGAGATTATACAGAAGGGCGAAATCAATTACGACCTGTGCATGAAATGTGTAAACATTCACACCCCAAACTCTTGCCCTCTCTTCACGTGCCACTTCACTAGACACAAACATATTTTTTTCTTTAGGGTATTCCAGAACCGAACATTGGCCCCTCACATTGTCAATGTTACGCCTAATAAAAAAATACTTTTGTTGTTGTTATCTCTGCTGAATGGTTACTTCTAAAAGCCATTCAACGATGCTGCCGACTCCATCATTGAATGTCATAGCAATTAATTGCAAACCCCCAACAACAAAAACTACCCACAGTAACAATTCGCTATCAGACCCGTTTTCATTGTTTATCTGGAAATGGTTTGTAAATCAAAAAATAAAAAAAAATGAAAACAGGTTTATCACCTGTCATCTGTATGGCTATCTGAATTTCAGGTCGATTTATCGCTATAGCCTGGGAACCTATCCATGATGTTGCATACCATTCATTTCACCATCATTAAATTCCATTCCGATTTGTTATTCCCCAATTCAGTTTCGCTCGTGTCGCCAAAATAGTCGGTTTAACGCTTCGAATTCTCGCAACATGGGTTACTGGTCGGAGTTAAGAGCCTGGCTCTTTAAAGATCCTGCCAAAATTATCCGTTATGTTGTACTGTTTGTTTGTTGTATTATTGTAATTGTTCAGGTACGGTGGTGAAAAAACGGATGATAAGGATACTCGTTCGGAAAATATTAATTTAAAATTGTGTGTATTTTGTGATTTTACTTCCAGTTATATGAATGTTTCTCGAAATTAGATAATCCTCCAATATCCACTCATTCATATTATAATTTAAATGAAACCATTGAAATGCCAGCTGTGACAATATGTCGTGAACCTCCATATAAGGAGGAAGAATTAACGGTAAGTTGGTATCATGAAAATAATCATAATCATAAATCTATATTGTGGTTCGGTCGGAGGAGTGGACAGAAATACCATAAAGTGCGAGTTTTCTTAAAAAAGAAATGATTATTTTCAAGTATTAGAAACCAATAAGTGTGGATTGTAAAACAAGATTTTTTCATGGTCCAAGAAGGGCGGTCTCAAGGTCCAAATGTGTGAATTTTTTCAAAGAAGTTTCTGTCAAGGTCCAATAAGAGTGAAGAGTTAAGTTTTTAAGGTCCAAGAAGTCTGGATTTTTAAAAACGTTTATTACAAAGACCTATAAATGTGATTAAAAAAAAAAAAAAACATTCTTTCGGGGTCCAAGAAGAATTGATTTTTAAAAGAAGATTTTTTTCAGGGACCAACAATGAAAGTCCAATCCATTTATTCGATGACGTGGGGTTTTAAAATTTGTAAATACTTGACAAAACATGA
Organism: Musca vetustissima; assembly: GCF_032173495.1. NCBI lineage: Eukaryota > Metazoa > Arthropoda > Insecta > Diptera > Muscidae > Musca > Musca vetustissima. The sequence goes on along the minus strand of NW_026877925.1, from coordinate 12,613 downwards.
TCCATTATCTCAAGGACATGGATTTTGCAAAAACAGACAACTAAACAACCTGAAATTTTAATCAAACTTTGGTCATATAAGGTCGTCAGCTCCTTCAGATGCATCACCAACATGGTCAGAACTGTAGAAAGATAAGTACGACAGGACCTAACCTCAAAATTCCATAAATCGCTCGGACCTTAATATGTTAACAATTTCATTGATAGTTGATGCTCATAAAATGTGAATAAAATTGCGCCTAAGACTTTTAAAATACAGAAAATAGGGCAAAACAATTTTAATTGGGGAGTCTAACTAAACCAATATCGAAAACTATTCTGCAGATGTTTTACAAATAATATGGCGTCCCGAGGAATATAACGGGTATTGCAAATGAAATGAAACACATGACATAGCAGTTATGTTAATTGTACGGCAAATAGGTTTTTACAGCCACATTGGTTGAAATCTCCAAAATATCACAAAGGGTCCAGAACACCACTTGCTTAACATGTTATTTTTTCTAGAAATTGAGATCTTGATGCATTTATGTACAATAAGGTAAAATAAATTGAAACCAGTGAGCGGAGCAGTATAGTCGGACGGGGCCGACCATACGATACCCTACACAACTACCACTGAACTCAAATTTTCTACGGATGTGTATTCCGAGCCTGGGCAATATTTCGTGATATTTGCACACTCTTGCCCGATTAGAGGTAAACAGCACCTCTTCCTCACACTGACATATTTTCCGAATATTACGAGTATTCAGTACAGTTATTGTCCAGATTCCCTTCACCGTGGGTTGTGTTGTTGTAGATCGACTCGAAAATAACACAAAAAAAATTAAGTTTTCGGTCCACTTCATTCCAAAATTATTATCTGATCATCACCGAAAATTAAAGGCGTTGTCCTTGACCATAACTGGAACCTCATGAAACATTTCAAAGCGATCAGCGCTATGTTCGGCTCTCTAGAGTGATAATGGGTTACTAAATAACATACAAATACGGAGATACCTGTAAATATTTAGGTGTAACTCCCACATCAGAGCACATGCGACAATATAATTGGTCTTAATTTAAAGGTCAACCACTCCTCTTGGATATAATATCAATTTTTCGGGTCTATGTCCTTCAGGGGTAAATATATACGCTATAGAATACAAATTTTGTCATTTTTCACACAAAAGTCAGGGTCCATTTGACCCGCTAAATATTGACCGATCTTTATCAAAACAGGCATGCTTATTCTTTGGTCCGATCCCCTTCTCCATGTAAAATTTCGCGATGTTCGCGCCATAATTGCGGCCTCTGGAGCGACAAGAAAAACCGACAAAAATTTAGTATTTGGTCCATTTCATCCCCTAAATATTAACTGATTTTTACCAAACAACAATAGGGGTCTTCATTGGCCAGAACCCATCCTACATGCAAAATTTCGTGAAGATTGGTCCATAACTGTGGCCTGTATCGTGTTTACAAATTATAATGGACAGACGGACAGACGGACGGACGGACGGACACACATGTCTAGATCGACTCAGCTAGTCGAGATATGACGATCGGTATACTTAAAGGTGGGTCTAGGACCAATATTTCGCGGCGTTACAAACTTTTGGGGCTGCACAAAGCTATAATACCCTGACAACATAGTTGTGTAGGGTATAACAACACCGTTATCTGATTACTTATTATACACTACACAACTATGTTGTCAGGGTATTATAGCTTTGTGCAGCCCCAAGAGTTTGTAACGCCGCGAAATATTGGTCCTAGACCCACCTTCAAGTATACCGATCGTCATATCTCGACTAGCTGAGTCGATCTAGACATGTGTGTCCGTCCGTCCATTATAATTTGTAAACACGATACAGGCCACAGTTATGGACCAATATTCACGAAATGTTGCATGTAGGATGGGTTCTGGCCAATGAAGACCCCTATTGTTATACCCTTCACCACACTGTGGTACAGGGTATTATGTCTTTGTGCATATGTTTGTAACAGGCAAAAGGAAACGAGATAGACACATGGTTCCTTTTGAGAATATGCATAGAATCACTTTCTGAGTCGATTTATGCATGTCCGTCCGTCCGTCTGTCTGTCTGTCTGTCCATGTTAAATTGTAAACAAAGTACAGGTCGCATTTATGATCCGAATTGGATGAAATTTGGCACAGGTCACTTATTTGGCCCAATGACGAACCCTATTGAAATTGGGAAAAATCGGTTCAGATTTAGATATAGCTCCCATATATATATTTAACCGATTTAATGTAAACGGTCCCTATATATCTTTCGATTTGCACAAAATTTGGTACAGCCTAATCATTTACGTCTAGAATGATGTCTGCCAAGTTTCGTGAAAATCGGTCCAGATTTAGATATAGCTCCCATATATAGTTTGGTCCGATTTCATGTAAATGGTGCCCAAAGTCCCTATATATCTTTTGATTTGCACGAAATTTGGCATAACGTACTGAATTAAGCCTAGAGTGATGTCTGTCAAGTTTGGAGAAAAGTCGGTCCAGATTTAGATATAGCTCCCATATATAGTTTCGTCCGATTTGATGTAAATGGTCCACCAAAGTCGCTAAATATCTTTCGATTTGCACGAATTTTGGCATAACGTACTGAATTGAATCTAGAATGATGTCTGCCAAGTTTCGTGAAAATAGGTCAAGATTTAGATATAGCTCCCATATATAGTTTCCCATATATAGTATAGTTTTATGTTATAGTCCTGTTTAATATACCCATAGTGGTGAAGGGTATCATATAGTCGGCCCCGTCCGACTTTACTACTTTCCTTACTGGTTTTTGGTAAATACCGGTTAATATTTAGGGGATGAAATGGACCAAATACTAAATTTTCGTCGGTTTTTCTGGTCACTCCAGAGGCCGCAATTATGGCCCGAACGTCGTGAAATTTTTCATGGAGTAGGGGATCGGGCCAAAGAATGAGCATGCCTGTTTTGATAAAGATTGGTCAATATTTAGCTAGTCAAATGGACCCTGACTTTTGTGTGAAAAATTGTATTCTATGGCGTATGTATTAACTCCCGAAGGACGTGGACCCGAGAAGTTGATAGTATATCCAAGTGGAGTGGTTGACCTTTAAATTGATACCAATTATATTGTTGTATGTACTCGGATGTGGGAGTTACACTTAAATATTTACAGGTGCTACGTACAAAGATATTATTTAGTAACCCATTACCTCACTAGAGGACGGAAATATAGCTCTGATCGCTTTAAAATTTTCCATGAGGATCCATGTATGGTCAAGAACAACGCCTATAATTTTCGGTGATGATCAGATAATAATTTTGGGATGAACCGGACCGAGAATTTAATGTTTTATATCTATAGGCCACAATTGAAAGCCGAACATCGCAACACAACCGACGGTAAAAGGAATACTGCAAAGAAATTAGAAGGGTTGTACTGAATATTAGTAATATTGGTTGACCTCTAATTGGTTAAGAGTGTGCAAATATCGCGAAATATTGCCACAGAAAGTTAGATTTTCGTGGAAGTTGTGTAGGGTATCATATTGTCGGCCCCGTCCGACTATACTGCTCCGCTCATTGGTTGTTGGTTTGTATTGATTTTATTGGTGCTAAGTCCAATTCATCACATGTCGCTGGCTTAACATCATGTAAGTGCATTTTTATACCCTGTACCACAGTGTGGTGGTACAGGGTACCACACTGTGGTACAGGGTATTATGTCTTTGTGCATATGTTTGTAACAGGCAAAAGGAATCGAGATAGACCCATGGTTCTTTTTGAGAATATACATAGAATTACTTTCTAAGTCGATTTATGCATGTCCGTCGGTCCGTCTGTCTGTCCATGTTAAATTGTAAACAAAGTACAGGTCGCATTTATGATCCGAATTGGATGAAATTTGGCACAGGTCACTTATTTGGCCCAATGACGAACCCTATTGAAATTGGGAAAAATCGGTTCAGATTTAGATATAGCTCCCATATATATTTTCGTCCGATTTAAGGTAAATGGTGCACCAAAGTCCCTATATAACTTTCGATTTGCATGAAATTTGGCATAGAGTACTGAATTAGGTCCACAATGATGTGTGATGTGTTTCGAGAAAATCGGTTCAGATTTAGATATAGCTCCCATATATATTTTCGTACGATTTAAGGTAAACGGTGTACCAAAGTCCCTAAATATCTTTCGATTTGCACGAAATTTGGCACAACGTATTGAATTAAGCCTAGAATGATATGTGCTAAGTTTTATGAAAATCGGTTCAGATTTATATATAGCTCCCATATATATTTTCATCCGATTTAAGGTAAACGGTGCACCAAAGTCCCTAAATATCTTTCGGCTTCCACGAAATTTGGTACAGCCTACTGAATAATGTCTACAATGATGTGTGTTAAGTTTCGTGAAAATCGGTTAAGATTTAGATATAGCTCCAATATATATTTTCGTCCGATTTAAGGTAAATGGTGCACCAATGTCCCTATATATCTTTCATAATGAACTTAGTATAACCTATAAGTTAGATATAAATTCTGCACCGAATTCCCCAGGTGGGTCCGATTGGCACAGAATTTTGCACAACTTATAGAAGTTATTATGAGATAACGTGTGGCAAGTTTTGTTGAAATTAGTTCAGATTTAGATATATTTCCTATATATAGTTTCGTCAGAGTTTAAGTAATCGCTTCAAATTTGGATAGAGCTACCATATTTTCTCTCGATTTCAACTAAATGATGCACCAAGAACTCAAAATGTGGCCGATATTCTGTGACAAGTTTCGATGAAATCGGCTTAGATTTCGATATAGCTTTTTAAAAAATATTTTCGTCCGATTGGAAATAAATGGTGCACCAAACTCCTCCTGTTTAGCAAATATGTATCTAAATAATCAACGGGTATCCGATTGTTCTCTGTATAATGAATGCAAGGATTTTGTATATGATATTGAACAGGGTTATTCCTCTTCAGTTGTTGCAATCTCTCTAATCGCAATTTGTGGGTAACTTCACAACGATATCTTGCTTTAACGTTGGAGACAGTCTTGCTTCACCCCAAGCTGATAAAACGCAACGGGTTTTAGAGCTTTCGTCGGTAAACCACCTGCTCATGCGGCTTTCTTACTTTTTAGTTAATCTATTGCATCTCCTAATTCATCTAAGCTTTAAGGCTCCACGAGATATTCGGCGTATTTTCCATTGAAGTGAAATTGTACCTTTCGTATTTTTAGTGACATTTACGACGTTATAGATTTCTTCGAAATGTTCCCTCCATCTTTAAATTTGTTCATCAGTGTTTGTTAATAGCCTACCATTACGATCTCTTATTGCTGCTGGAGCTATAGGAACTAGGTTCAGTTCATTCGTTCATCTGGTTCCCTTTGCTCCATTCCTACTTTTTATCTCTCACGTACCTATATACGTTTGATCAAGACATTCCTCTACAACTTCAGTTTATTGACCGATTTAACGGACGTGAACCGATGAACGAATGAACTACATGGATCCATATAACTAAATAACCAAGTTTAATCTGGGAAAATTTATGTTCCTCCTGATTTTCCATGTGCAGAATGTATTTTAACTGAAGTTTTTTCGATCCGGAAAAAACGAGTTCAAAGAAACTATTCTGCAAAATGAACAATCGGAACTAGTTTTAGCTCTTTCGGTCATCTTTGGTGCAATGATTTGAACTGAACTAGTTCATGTACTCAGCAAAGAAACAACATCCACTAGATCCACTTCTTTTTCTCATCTAGTTCATTTAGTTCCAATCGTATATTTTATCTCTCGCTTACCTCGTTCTTTTTAATTCATTCGTTCATCTAAATCTTCCCGTTCATTGTTCTCGAATTAACTGGCGTGTACCAATGAACGATTGAATTACAAGGAACTATGGAACTAAATGAATGCCTAGTTCCTTCTACGGAGGCAACGTGATTGCCCAACTCAATAAGACGCCTCACAATGTGTGCAAAGAAAGGATTGAGTATTTTTATTTTTTTTGTGTTGTTCCGTAACGATATAATTTTAAGGAATACTTCTGCAAAAGGAACGATCGGTACCAGTTCTGATTATTTCATTCATCTAGTTCCTTTCGATCCAATCGAGATACTTTGCATATCTCGCTTACCTAGTTCAATCATTCATCAACCCTACATAGACCCATGAAATATTGAATTAAAAGGGAGCGAACCGAAAAAGATCGTATCGCTTTAGCTTTACTAATTTTATCTATTTTCCAAATTTTTTTCTAGGAAATATCCGGTAATAATTGTACCCATCCCAAATATAGTTCCTGTTGGAATTTATATCCCTATGATGAGGTGCCAATTTCGGAATTCTTTATAAATTCAACATTCAATATCAGTGAGACCTTTTACAATGATCAATATGGGCTGAATTCTTTTAAATCGAGTAAGTAAAGAAGTGAATACGAATATAAACCTGTGGAAAATCCGCAAGCAAGCAGTGCACATAATCGGGGGTCCGTATACCGAAACTCCGCAAAATCGGTAAATATAAAATCTTTCTGTCTTCCTCTCTCTCTCTATTTCTAGATGTTGAGATCACCAGTAATACACAATTCTTTCGTGGACGATGCCACACGATACGACCAAAGGTTGCCCTACGAAGAGCTACCAAAAATTCCGGATATTCGATAATGTTGCAACATCATGTTCCAAAAAGTGACGTGGATTTGGATAAATATGAAACTCGGCCAGGGTGGCATGTATATATCCATGATCCAAAGGAAAATTTCACTGAAGTTAGTATGAAGGCCTCTGGCAGGGTGGAATATGTTTTCGTCGATATCGATGAAGAAATTGAAATTAAACTGCAGAGTCAATACTTTTCGAATATTGAAACTAAATATCAATACTGTAACAAGGATGAAAATTACAGTGAATTGAAGGTGAGTTTTGAGGACCGAGGAATGGTGGATTTGTAGGGGTCACTCTCAAGAACAGTTCTAGTTACGGACATATTGTCGGTAACCAAATATGTTTTGCTATGCCCTAAATAGTCCGAAGGTCTGTTCTGAAATCTCTGAAATTTTAACACAAATTTGCCCATATCCCCTGAGGATCACATCCAACGATGACGGATCCGCTAGTTTATTTTTTTTTTAACTTTTTTACAGTGCGGCGAAAATTGCATATTGGACTCTGTTGGGAAATATGCCAATTGTTCCGGACCTTGGCTGAAAAATGATCACAAAATGGAGCCCTGCAATTCCTACAAATCGATAATGAAACTGATTGGAGAATATGGAAGGTATGAACCAGCTGCCACTCTTTTGTTATCACTTTTTTTACCTGACGTCCTCTTCTCGCTTACAGAGTTTATGAGAGCGATGATGATCCGGAATGCGATTGTGAACAGCCCTGTGAATCGCGTATTTTTTCCACCTATATACAGAATCGGAAAAATTTCACCAAAAATATTGAGCCCAGTAGTCAGATTTATATATACTATACAACGAAGTTGATATCGGTAAGAAGATCTGAAAAATATATTAAATTCATCCAGGCGGAATTGAAACATTCCAATAAAAATTACTAAATCAGGCTGCTTGAATTGAAAATTCCTTTAAAAAATAGAAATGGAATAAAAAATTTCGTATAAAAATTCTAATTCAGCCAAGCTGAATTAAAAAATTCCTATAAAAATTCTAATTCAGCTGGGCTGAATTGAAAATTTCCTATAGAAATTCTAATTCAGCTAGGCTGAATAGAAAATTTCCTATAAAAATTCTAATTCAGCTAGGCTGAATTGAAAATTTCCTATAGAAAATCTAATTCAGCTAGGCTGAATTGAAAATTTCCTATAGAAATCCTAATTCAGCTAGGCTGAATTGGAAATTTCCTATAGAAATCCTAATTCAGCTAGGCTAAATTGAAAATTTCCTATAGAAATTCTAATTCAGCTGGCCTGAATTGATAAAAAATATATATTTCCAGATGATGGAAGAACGTCCCAGTTATGACACCACGCAATTTATTGCCGATGTTGGTGGTTCTTTGGGTTTCCTATTGGGCCTATCCGTTTTGGGACTAATTGGCATATTGGAGCAGGTAAGTTCGGGTCTCAATATATAAAAGACCTCATATCTTGACCAGAAATTCTTTGTTCTACAGATAGCACTCCTCTTGTGTGGTGGGGTCATCAGGAAAATGCAAAGCAAACATGAGAAACGCAAGAAGGCTATTGAAGAATTGGATAAGGGCTCACAAAAGAGTGATGCCACGGTAGATATTGCCACCATCTACAAATAATGTCTGTAAATTAAAATATTATATTCAGCTAATTTTTATTAATTAAATAAATTTAATTTTATAAATTTTTGTATCGTTTTTAATTATTTTCTATGGAAAGTTAAAAAAAATCCTATGGAAATCTCTATTTAGCCAGGCTGAATTGAAAATTTCCTATGGAAATCTCTATTCAGCCAGGCTGAATTGAAAATTTCCCATGGAAATTACTATTCAGCGAGGCTGAATTGAAAATTTCCTATGAAAATTACTATTCAGCCAGGCTGAATTGAAAATTTCCTATGGAAATTACTATTCAGCCAGGCTGAATTGAAAATTTCCTATGGAAATTACTATTCAGCCAGGCTGAATTGAAAATTTCCATTGAAAATTAATATTCAGCCAGGCTGAATTGAAAATTTCCTATGGAAATTACTATTCAGCCAGGCTGAATAGCATTTTCTACTGAAAATTTACTATTCAGCCAGGCTGAATAGCATTTTCTACTGAAAATTTACTATTCAGCCAGGCTGAATAGCATTTTCTACTGAAAATTTACTATTCAGCCAGGCTGAATTGAAAATTTCCTATGGAAATTACTATTCAGCCAGGCTGAATTGAAAAATTCCAATGGAAATCTCTATTCAGCCAGGCTGAAATGAAAATTTCCCATGGAAATCTCTATTCAGCCAGGCTGAATTGAAAATTCCCTATGGAAATCTCTATTCAGCCAGGCTGAATTGAAAATTTCCTTTGGAAATCTCTATTCAGCCAGGCTGAATTGAAAATTTCCTATGGAAATCTCTATTCAGCCAGACTGAATTGAAAATTTCCCATGGAAATTACTATTCAGCGAGGCTGAATTGAAAATTTCCTATGAAAATTACTATTCAGCCAGGCTGAATTCAAAATTTCCTATGGAAATCTCTATTCAGCCAGGCTGAATTGAAAATTTCTATTGGAAATCTCTATTCAGCCAGGCTGAATTGAAAATTTCCAATGGAAATCTCTATTCAGCCAGGCTGAATTGAAAATTTCCAATGGAAATCTTTATTCAGCCAGGCTGAATTGAAAATTTCCAATGGAAATCTCTATTCAGCCAGGCTGAATTGAAAATTTCCAATGGAAATCTCTATTCAGCCAGGCTGAATTTAAAATTTCCTATGGAAATCTCTATTCAGCCAGGCTGAATTGAAAATTTCCTATGGAAATCTCTATTCAGCCAGGCTGAATTGAAAATTTCCCATGGAAATCTCTATTCAACCAGGCTGAATTGAAAATTTCCCATGGAAACCTCCATTCAGCCGGGCTGAATTGGACATTTCTGGGCTAAACTTGCATTCAACTGGTCCCGATCGAAGAGTTCTTATTATAAATCTTATTCAGCCAAGCTGAATTGAAAATATCCTATTGAAAATCTTATTCAGCTAAACTGAATTAAAATATTTTAATTATATATCCAAAATCCATATGTATTTCATTCGGTTTTGTTTATTTATTGGTCAACTCTAATCTAAAATTAAACAACTTATTCTATGTAGGTATTTACAATTAGGAAGCTATACAAAAAAATCGGTCTTAAAAATCTACATTTCGAATGAACAGGAAAGTAGGGCAAAAAATACTTTGTTGTAATCATAAAAAAAACTAAATTAAAAAATAGATTTCCATCATCTAAATAATTTGAAAATTAATATTGAAATTCCGCAAAGCAAAGCTGGATATACTGACATCGATCCGGCACTATTTTGATGATCACCATGGTGATGATGATGTGCATGATCATGATTATGATGATGCTGATTGCTGTACACATTAAAATCTCTGGGCATTGATCCTTGGCCCAAATTATTCGAATTATCAATGACGGTTCTCATCAAACCCTCTTCACACACCGTATCGGCTATGGCATCCCTCACCGTAGCTGTGAGAATACGGAAATTCACAGAATTAGGAAATAATTCGCCATAGATAAATTCTTGTAAACGATTTGACAGGACCCATAAGTTATGCTTCCCATCAACTTTCACATCCGAAGGGAACAACATTTCAACGGGGTGCATATAAACACGACCCTGAGACTTCGGGCTATATTCCACACTCGTAGTTTTCCAACAAGCAACGGCATTTAAATTCGGCAGGGTGTAGAATAGAACATCTGTCTCCTTATCCAAAAATGAGGCACCCGATTGGGCATTAATGCCACGCGAACCCAGCACTTTAAATTCCCGATAAATTTTCCCCTCTGTGGCCAAGGTTTTGTTACGCAAAATTTTAGTATTCACCGAAAATTCCATGACCGAAGTTAGAGGATGGAAATACAGCATTGAGAACCCATCATCCTGTGCCTTGCTCAAAGACAATCCATACAGGCCATCATCCCATTGGAACATGTGGCCACCAATACTAAAATTACCCGACATTGGATCGGGATGGAAGAAGTGATGTTGAACACGCCATGATTCTTCCTGCTTCCATGAGTACACCACCAGACCAGGATTACCCAAATCTCCAGCATAGGCAAAGGTGTTATCACAATCCGTATCTTCAATGGCCAAATTGGCATAAAACGAATTCTCCTTCACTTGATTGGCGGGAAAGATGTGGCGTCTCAGCAAATCATCGTTGTGCAGATCGTAGACCAACAACTGAGCGGGGCCAAAGATTTGTGTATCTTCGAGAACGCCATCGAGACGAGAATCCAACACCCACAAACGACCACAACGATCGGCACGTACTCGAAAAGGTGATACCAGCTCTGGATCTGTATCGTCCAAGCTATGGGCCTCCCAACTGGGATAGGGTATAAGGGCGGGAGATTTTGTTGAGGTATCTGAAAGAAGAAGAAAAGAAATGTATGGGAATTAGTTTCAATATCTGTAGCAGGTATGAGGACAATTCAGAATGGCAGAATTAGTAATTTGCAAAGGAAATTTTTAATTCAGCCTGGCTGAATTAGTAATTTCCATAGGATTTCCATTTCAATACAGCCTAGCAGAATAGAGATTTCCATGGGAAATTTTCAATTCAGTCTGGCTGAATCTGTATGAATCTCTATTCATAGGAAATTTTCAATTCAGCCTGGCTGAATAGAGATTTTCATAGGAAATTTTCAATTCAGCCTGGCTGAATAGGGATTTCCATTGGACATTTTCAATTCAGCCTGGCTAAATAGAGATTTTCATAGGAAATTTTTAATTCAGCCAAGCTGAATAGGGCATTTTCTTTTCTACCGTTCTGAATAGAGATTTCCATTGGAAATTTTTTATTCTGTCTTGCTGAATAGAAATTTCCATAGGAAATTTTCTATTCAGCCAGGCTAAAAAGAGATTTCACATAGGAAATTTTCATTCCGACCTGGTTGAATGGATATTTCCATAGGAAATGTTCAATTCATCCAGGCTGAATAGAAACTTTCTTAGGGAATTTTCAATTCAACCATACATAATTTTCAATTCAGCCTGGCTGAATAGAGATTTTCATAAGAAATCTCCAAATCTGCCTGGCAGAATAGAAATTTCCATAGGAAATTTTCAATTCAGGCAGTCTGAATAGAAATTTTCATAGGAAATTTTCAATTCAGCCGGGCTTAATAGAAATTTCCATAGGAAATTTTCAATTCAGGCAGGCTGTATAGAGGTTTTCATAAGAAATCTCCAATTCTGCCTGGCTGAATAGAGATTTCCATAGGAAAATTTCAATTCAGGCAGGCTGGATAGAGGTTTTCATAAGAAATCTCGAATTCCGCCTGGCTGAATATTGATTTCCGTAGGGAATTTTAAATTCAGCCTGGCTGAGTAGAAATTTCCATGGGAAATTTTCGATTCGGCCTGGCTGAATAGAGATTTCCATGGGAAATTTTCGATTCGGCCTGGCTGAATGGAGATTTCACATAGGAAATTTTCAATTCGACCTGGTTGAGTGGATATTTCCATAGGAAATTTTCAATTCAGTCTGTCTGAATAGAGTCTTCCTTAGGAAATTTTCAATTCTACCATACATAATTTTAAATTCAGCCTGGCTGAATTAGTAATTTCCATAGGAAATTTTCAATTCATTGTGGGTGGCTGAATAGAGATTTCCATAGGAAATTTTCAATTCAGCCTAGGAAATTTTCAGATCACCCTTGCTGAATAAATATTTGTATAGGAAGATTTCAATGTAGCCTGTCTGAATAGAGATTTCCATAGGAAATTTCAATTCAACCCAGCTGAATATGATTTTCCATAGATTTTCGATATTATAAGTGAATGTTCGATATTGGTCCATGTTCTGGCATAGCCCCCATTTAAAAATGTAAATGACTGAAAATCAGTCGTCCTGCTATATGAAAAAAAAATTGTGACTCATAAACCTGTGTA
>NW_026877924.1:0-23262 GCF_032173495.1 Musca vetustissima | reverse complement strand
TTTGTAATTTTTTCACACAAAAGTCAGGGTCCATTTGATCCGCTAAATATTGACCGATTTTTATCAGAACAGGCATGCTTATCTTTGGCCCAACCCCCTTCTCCATATAAAAATTCGAGATGTTTGGGACATAATTGCGGCCGCTGGAGCGATCAGAAAACCGACAAAAATAACGTTTATGATCTATTTCATCCCCAAACTCTTGGGGCTGCACAAAGCTATAATATCCTGACATAGGGTATAAATACCGTTGGATAGGCCTATCTTTCCTCTTCCTAGTAAAATGAAAAAAATATGCAAATCGAAATTTTTTAGTGGAGATATTGCATCTTTTTTACAATAACACAAAAAAGCGGGTTTTTGGTAATTCATTACGTTATGCCAAATTTCGTGCAAATCAAAAGATATAAAGGGACTATGGTACACCATTTACATCAAATCGGACGAAAATATATATGGGAGCTATATCTAAATCTGAACAACTTTCAATAGGGTTCGAAAATCTAACTTTCTGTGGTTATATATTCTGAGCATGGAAAATATTTCGCCACAGAGTATATTTATATATAATTTTGTAAAAGTTATGCCGACCCTCTTTCACGACCGACTAGCATGGTCAATTTACAAATATTACTAATATTCAGTAAATCCCTTCTAATTACTTGTCCAGATTCCCTTCACGGTGGGTTGTGTTATGATGTTCGACTTTCAATTGTCGACTATATATGGACTAGAAAAAACACAAAAAATTATGTTCTCGGTCCACCTCATCCCAATATTATTATCTCACCGAAAATTATAGGCGATATCCTTGATCATCACCGAAAATTATAGGCGTTATCCTTGACCATTCCTGGATCCTCATGGAAATTTTCAAAGCGATCCGCGCTGTATTTCCGCCTCCAGTGTGGTAATGTGTTACTAAATAATATCTGAGTACGTAAGCACCTGTAAATATTTAAATGTAACTCCCGCATCCGAGTACATGCGACAATATAATTGGTATAAATTTAAAGGTAAACCACTCCTCTTGGATATATTATCAACTTCTCGGCTCTATGTCATTCAGGAGTAGAGTAACTTCGGGTAGTGTGGACCACCATTTTCTTTTTTTTTTATATTGTGGGCGTAACAAAGGTAAAAAATAAAAACAAATTGTTTCCACATCATGGTAGATTTGTTGGCTAATTATATTCCAGGTCAACAATTATATATATTTGTCCATAAAAATGTTATTGCATTATATTTCAAAAAACTCTAAACTACAAATAAAAATAACTTGGCTGGTAATGTGGACCAGTATGTGTGGGTAATGAGGATCAGTAAGTTAAAAATAGTTTTTGGATTAATTGTGATAAATTTCAATTTATTGCACTCTTGGGTAAAAATGAATGCAAAAATATATGGGTCCATGTTTTGGAATAGCCCCCATTTAAGGGTACCACCCCATTTGCGGTATTTTGAAGGTCATTGCTTCATTATCCAACCGAGGCACCTATAATTTCGGATATCAAGTTTTCAGAGGATAGAATACCTCCTCGCATATTAAATGCGTCCTTGTTTCGAACTCGTCCTCATGAAAATGTCCCACTTTTTTATAGTGGTCCACATTACCCGACATTGAATATTTTTATTAAAAAATAATTATCGGCTTCAAAAATGAATAAAAATATAAAAATAACCGATTGTAATTACAGATAATCGTGTATTTTTGTTAAGGGAACCCCCTCCATTCTCGATTTTAATTTTTCAAGATTTTCAATGGGCTGGTAAATGAATACAAATGCTTGTTAAGGTTTGTAACTTTGCACATATATAATTGAAGATTTAAAAGAGAAGAAAAATAATTTACAAAAACATTTTGTTATTGTTTTTTGTAATTAAAGAAAAGTCCTTATTTTTGATGGCGGGCATAATAACTCCTCACTGGAACATCGGAATCCGAAAATTCCAACGGTGTTAGAAAGAGTACATGTCTGGCTCTCGTATGAACTAGGATTATTGACTTCGCTCTAAAATTAACAAAATGGTGGACCTTTGAAAAAATATTTTTGGAAAATCGCCGATTTTTTACCAAAAACCAAGTTAAAAAATAAGGAAGATCTTCACCGATTGGCTTTATCCTAGTTCATATGAGAGCTATACACACCCAGAGAAACGTTGCAAAATTTGGAACCGATTGGATTATTAGTTTTTGAGTTATCGTGACCGCCATTCGCAAAAAAATGTTTAGAGAAAATCGCGTTTAAAGTTTGAGAAGCCCTTTAGCCGTCACTTGATGCTGACACAATAAATCGGCTATATCTTCAAGAGTTCTTGAGATTTTCACTTGAAATTTTGTAGAGACATTCTTTAATCAGTGTAGATTCGAATTATATCAACAAAAATTTTGACCCCGAGAATGGGGGGGTCCCCTTAAAGAAAACAAGAAAACCAAATAACCTCTTTATATTCGAGAAAAACAAAATGTTCGACTATTTTACAAAATCGTTCGACTATTGTGCTAAAAAACTTTCAAATCACACTTTTACAACCAGAGCTACATTTTCACCTACTAAATTTTCAACATTGCAATTATTTATTAAAAACCAAGTTTGATGTTTGTTTTTACTAACTAGGAAAACATTTATCAAGGCGGCATTGACATATTTCAAGCATTTTCTTAGATACATTTGACGCATGGTCCACATTACCAGAAGTTACTCTAAATATATGCGCTATAGAATACAAATTTTGTCATTTTTCACACAAAAGTTAGGGTCCATTTTACCCGCTAAATATTGACCGATATTTTTCAAAACAGGCATGCTTATTCTTTGGCCCAATTCCCTTCTCCATGTAGAAATTCGCGGTGTTTGGGCCATAATTGCGGCCTCTAGAGCGACCAGAAAATCTGACAAAAATTTAGTTTTTGGTCCATTCCATCCCTTATATATTAACCGATCTTTACCAAAAACAATAGGGGTCTTTATTGGGCAGAACCCATCCTACATGCAAAATTTCGTGAAGATTGGTCCATAACTGCGGCCTGTATCGTGTTTACAAATTATAATGGACAGACGGACGGATGGACGGACGGACACACATGTCTAGATCGACTCAGCTAGACGAAATATGACGATCGGTATACTTAAAGGTGGGTCTAGGAACAATATTTCGCGGCGTTACAAACTCTTGGGGCTGCACAAAGCTATAATACCCTGACAACATAGTTGTGTAGGGTATAATAAATTTAAGATTAGGCGAAACCATAAAGAATAAATCAATTATTTTTGTTGAGTAATATGTGTTTTTGGTCATTTTACTGTGTACAACAAGGATGGTTTTTAGGTTTTCGACTGCCAAAAAGGTGTAAACGTCGAAAAAGTGATATACCTGTATAAAATGTAATAAATGTAGTAAACGTCATTTATTTCAATATTATCACCATATACAGTTATTTCCAGGTATATATATTATTTTTACATATATCTGACTATTCCTTCTGGAACTGATAAAAATTTCTAAATTTTTTTGGGAAGAAAACTTTGAAATTTATATGGATTTGAGTAAAGCATGCGGAATTTGCAAACTTATTAATAGAAATAGCTATTTTGTAAAAAACCTAATGGATTTGGGTAGGTTTCCGACGTTTCTGACGTAAGTATTTTACGTGGGAAATGTATGTAATTTACGTCACTGTTTCTGACAGGCCATCTCTGGTGTACAGTAACTTAATGGGTCCATTTTATTTGTCAACTAATATACCAATTGAATTAAAGGTATATTATAATCTTGGTTCGTCTAAGTATAACCAGTAAGGAAAGTAGTAAAGTCGGACGGTGCCGACTATATGATACCCTTCACCACTATGGGTATATTAAACAGGACTATTAACATGAAATTGGATGAAATAAAATATGTGCTATTTATTTAAATGTGAATCTACCTAGATCTATCCATAAAGTATGTAAATCGACTTCAAACAAATATAAATAGGTCATCCGTTGGGCTATTTCTGTACTTCTAGAAAACGCAACTACGTAATTCTCTGCTCAATTTTGAAGGTTGTGCAAAATTTGATGTCAATCTGACTAACATGAGGAGATTGATGCCCAATTTACTTGAAATTTGGCGAAAATATATATGGAAGCTCTATCCAAATATTAAGCGATTTCAAACAAACTTGTCACAGGTTAGGTTATACTAATTTCAGAACGTTTTGCTCCTATCAGCATATTGGTTCCTTGGTGCGTCAATTACTTAAAATAAATCTATAATAAATGGGAGCTATATATGGGAGCTATATCTAAATCTGGACCGATTTTCACGAAACTTGGCAGATATAATTCTAGGGTCAATTCAGTACGTTATGCCAAATTTGGTGCAAATCGAAAGATATATAGGAACTTTGGGCACCATTTACATGAAATCGGACGAAACTATATATGGGAGCCATATCTAAATCTGGACCGATTTTCACGAAACTTGGCAGACATAATTTTAGACTCAATTCAGTACGTTATGCTGAATTTGTTGCTAATCGAAAGATATATAGGGACTTTGCTGCACCATTTACATGAAATCGGACGAAACTATATATGGGAGCTATATCTAAATCTGGACCGATTTTCACGAAACTTGGCAGACATTATTCTAGACCTAAATGATTAGGCTGTACCAAATTTCGTGCAAATCGAGAGATATATAGGGACCGTTTACATTAAATCGGTTAAATATATATATATATATATATATATATATATATATAAATAAAATGTATCACCATTTTGTTCCAAACCAGAACAGGCTATATATACTTAGACGACTAATCAGAGTAGAAAGGTCCGTAACAAAATATTCTAAGTCGACTTAGCCGACTTCTTGTGAAATGTTTGTCCATGCTAATGTATCCTAAATCGCTATAATAATATTCTATGTACCTATAATCTGCTAGAAAATGTTAAATTTAGACGCACTACCAAAGTTATATTTAAATTTCGTTAAAATCAGTAAAACATTCAATGTTCTATCTCACACCACTCCCGATATAACCCCCGTAAGCTTTGAGAGCTTCTCCTGAAAAACTCACTTTTCAGACTTAGCATACTATTCTTCGGAGGCGCCGATATGTATCCTAACAATTTCATGTCAATGTTTCCTATGCTAAATTTAATTTCAATTGGGCAGATTAAGAACCGTTAGCGTACAATGGGATAAATTTATGGAAATCGATTCATAGAAAACTTGATACACGCTACTCAGTATGCCGCACTGTTAAAAATATAGATCCAATCAGACAGCCGTTCGAAATATGTATGGTACGTTGTGCAAAATTCTGTGTCAATTCGACAAACATTAGGAGTTTGGTGCACCATTTACCTAAAAACGGACGAAAATAAATATGTGGGATCTTTATCTAAACCTGAACCGATATTCTCGAAACTATACATTTGCATTAAATACAATTTTAATAATATTCTCTCTTTGAAATTTGTTTAAAATTTACATAGTTCATCTTCCACCTTCATTTAATATCCTAAAAACAACAAACTCTTCGAATTGAGCTGTTGCTGCCTTGCCGTAAACAAAATGAAGTGTAATTACCCTTTCATATGCCAATGAAACATTAATACAATGCCGTAAAACTTTTGCAAACAAGGTTTAAGAAGATGCAAATTAATTACCGAAATATGTCGACAACTTTTTGTAATGAAGTTAACAACAGGAACAACGTCTTCAGTTGTGAGCTATGCACGTATTTGGGATATTTCACCTTAAAATTGTGCAAACATCGAACAAGTGTTTCTGTTTACAACAAAAGGTGCAAAGAGTAAACCAAAGGACATGTGTATAGATAGAGTCGCATATGTATCTATGTCAGGTTGTCTTAATTTAATTCAAAGGCGAGGAATGTGTGTCACTTGTCTATATCTGTACATGCCGTAGCATGAAGAGAATTAATGCGAAAATGACAAATGTTTAACTTTCAGCATTTTTCATATATTCTTTAAATCTACAGAAGACAGTGTTGTACTTATCGGCGCAGAATATGTTGGGTTCTGATATTAGAACATGAATAATAGTCATACAGTTTCGTTCACTTTCATAATTTGAACTGCAAAATACAGGCAGGTCGACGAAATGATGATGTAGTATTTTAATGATGCCTATATACACAATACCAAAATAATAAGTAACAAGTTAAAAAAGCGTTATGTTCAGCCGGGCCGAACTTTGTAAAACCTCCACCATAGAAATACTGACAAATTTTCGAAATGAAACCAGTATTGAAAGTGGTGAAGTCGGACGGAGCCGACTATATGATACCCTTCACCACTATGGGAATATTAAACGAATGCATCCTAACAGAAGGGTCATTAACATGAAATTCGATGAACAAAAATATGTGAATTTTATATAAATGTGAACTGACTTAGATCAATCCATAAACATGTCATTCGTTTGTTAAAATGGGTCAAAATTATGTAAATTGATTTAAAGCAAATATCAAAAATATAAAAATGCTCAATTTTTTACGTTGCGTAAAATTTAATGTCAATATTACAAACATGAGGAGTTTGGTGCGCCATTTTCTTTAAATTGGATAAAAAAAGCTATATCCAAATATGAACCGATTTTCAAGAAATTTTGCACACATCATTCTAGACTCAATCCAGCATGCTATGCCAAATTTCGTGGAAATCGTAGGATATATAGGGACTTTGGTATACCATTTAAATTATATCGCGCGAACATATATATGGAAGCTATATCTACATCTGAACCGATTTTTAAGAAATTTTACACACATCATTCTAGACTCAATCCAGCATGCTATGCCAAATATCGTGCAAATCGAAAGATATATAGTGAATTTGGCATACCATTTACCTAATATCGGACGGAACTATATATGGGAGCTATATCTAAATCTGAGCAGATTTTCACGAAACATAGCACACGTCATTCTAGACTTAATCCAGTACGCTATGCCAAAATTCGTGGACATCGAATGATTTTCAGGGTCTTTGGTGCACCATTTACCTAACTAAAATCGGGCGAAGCTATATATGGGAGCTATATCTAAATCTGAGCCGATTTTCAAGAAATTGTTCACATCATTCTAGATTCAATCCAGTACGCTATGCCAAATTTCGTGCAAATCGGAAGATATATGTGGACTTTGCCTACAATCATTTACCTAAAACCGGTCGGAACCATAAATGGGAGCTATATCTTTTATTTTACACACATCATTCTAGACTCAATTGAGTACACCGTGCCAAATTTCGTGCAAATCGGAAGATATTTAAGGACTTTAGTGCACCATTTACCTAAAGTCGGGCGAAACTATATATGGGAGGTATATCTAAATTTGAACCGATTTTCTCCAATTTCAATAGGGTTCATCCTTGGGCCAAATAAGTGACTTGTGCCAAATTTCATCCAAATCGGATTACAATTGCGACCTGTAGGGGAGACTGGGGCACCTTCGGCATCGGGGCACCTTCGGCATTCGCGTTTTCGATATGAAGCTCTCACCGTACATCACTAGTTTCGATATATAGGTATCGAGTATCGAAATAAATAACTGACACAAAGTTTGAAATTTCTAGCTAATAAGCTTTTTTAGATACATGGGTTTTTGTATTTTTATAAATGTTTCTGTAATATTTCAATTTCATTTCGTAAGTATTTCGTGTATAAAACTTTTGAAATTTTTAAGACAATATTATATAAAAGTTGTTAACTACGATGTGTATTATTATAGAAATATTTAAAAATATAATGTTTTTACAAAACTGATCGAAAAAAATGAAAAAAGCTATAAAAAGTACATTCGGGGTACATTCGGCATCTTAAAGTGGGGCACATTCGGCCATATACAGATAGTGCAATATTATTTCCTTAAAATGTTTTTGAGTTTGGCTTTAAAAATAATCATTTAATATGGTTCGAAATTACATATATAAGACTAAACGTGCTTGTATTAACGAAAATGCGATAGAAAACCCCTATTTCTGATGGTGTGTGCGACTTTGAGATTTCAACGTCCGCCGCTTGAAAACATAGCCCTAAAATTCAAACATTGTGTCGCGTATTAAAACCAAATAGTGCCTTTAGAGGATCAGAATTTCAACCAGACTGAAAGCGATGACAATTACCCGGCTATAACTATGGTGCCGAATGTGCCCCATCAAATGCCGAAGCTACCCCGGGTTGGGGCACATTCGGCGAATTTGACTTTTTTTACAAAACTGTAAAATTTTTTAACTAATACAATTTTTTTATTTCTTTTTGGTACTATTTTTTATAATTAAGTGTCAGAGGACAATAATCAGCCATAAAGTTGTTATATATGTTGAATAAGTCCTGAGATATAGAGCTCTAAAAAAAAAGTGCCGAAGGTGCCCCAGTCTCCCCTACTTTGTTTACAATTTAACATCTACAGACGGACGGACTGACATGCATAAATCGACTCAGAAAGTGTTTCTATGCATATTCTCAGAAGGAACCATGTGTTTATCTCGTTTCCTTTTGCCTGTGACAAATATATGCACAAAGACAAAATACCCTGTACCACAGTGTGGTGGAGGGTATAAAAAGGGGGTTATATTGGGACTAACCCAAAAGGGGGGTTATATGGGGACTACCCCAAAAAGGGGGTGAATATTAATAATGTTTGGTAGGGAGATTTGTTATCATATACGACTACAAAATACCAAATTGCAGTAAATTCGGTTGAAAAACAAGCTCAAGAACCCCAAAATACCGAAAATTGGGGGTACCATTATATGGGGGATATCCGAAAAAATGGACCTATATTCATAATTTTTTGTGGAAAGCTTTGGTACCTATTAAGAACTCAAAATACTAAATTACAGCTATTTCGGTGGAAAAATACGATCAAAACCCCCAGTGAAAATTAGGAGGTACTGATATATGGTCGATAACAGATTAATTGGACCTATATTTATAATTTTTTATGGAGACATTTATTACCCAAATGGAAACCCAATGTTGCAAATTTCAGCGGATTCGGTTGAAAAACGTGCTCAAGAACCCCAAAATTCCGAAAATTGGGGGTACCCTTATATGGGAGCAATTTCTAAACGTGGACCGATGAAGCCCATCTTCGAACTTAACCTGCCTGCAGACAAAACCAAAATTTTGGCGATCTATCTTAATTCGTTTAGACGCTAGAGTGATTACAATAGACGGACGGACAGACGGACATGGTTATATCGTCATAGAATTTTACGCTGATCAAGAATATATATATATTATATAGGGTCGGAAATGATTATTTCGATGAGTTACAAACGGAGAAACAAAATTAATATACCCTCCGTACTGTGGTGGAGGGTATAAAAAGGGGGTTATATGGGGACTACCCCAAAAAGGGGCGAACAAGAGTAATTAAAACAGACAGACGGACATGGCTATATCGTCATAGAAATTTACGCTGATAAAGAATATATAAATTTTATAGGTTCGGAAATGATTATTTCGATGGGTTACAATAGGAAAAACAAAATTAATATACCCTCCATACTATGGTGGACGGTATACAAAAATCTGTTCCTGACCCATAACAGCGCTATGCAATATTTCATCTATATATATAAAAATCAATTTCTGTTTGTTTGATCAGTGTTAGCTATAGACTCCTAAGCTACTGAACAGATTTTCATGTAATTTTCAAAGTACATTTGTGGTAACATAGGGTACTTAATTTTTTGATGGGGAAGGGGAAACAGTAGCCCCCATGAAAAATTGCCCCATTTTTAGATCACAATTGGCCATGTTAAAAACAAGCAATGGTAAAAATGGCAATTATAGCAAAATGTTAGTAAATATACAAACCACAGATGTTTACTAAGTTCACAAACCATCTTTATGTATGAGTTTCCAATTCCCAATTTGTTTTTATGAAAGTGATAAAGGTGGAAATATCTGAATCAAAAAAGTGATACTGATGACAGAGTTCGTACAATTCGAGTACGAAGTGATTTAAATAATGTAGACTGTATACACAAATTAGTACTGTACACATTACTGATGACAGAATTCGTACAATTCGAGTACAAAGTTGTTTAAATAATTTGGACTGTATACACAAATTAGTACTGTACACACATATGCCCTCTTTATAACCTGTGGTTCAGGGCATTATGGCTTTGTGCGTATGTTTGCAACAGGCAAAAGAAATCGAGATAGACCCATGGTTCCTTTTGCGAATAAGCATAGAATAACTTTCTGAGTCGATTTATGCATGTCCGTCCGTCTGTTGATGTTAAATTGTAAACTAATTACAGGTCGCATTTATAATCCGATTTGGTTGAAGTTTGATACAGCTCATTTATATGGCCAAGGACCCTACTGAAATGTGTGAAAATCGGTTCAGATTTAGATATAGCTCCCATATATATATTCGTCCGATTTAATGTAAATGGTGCACCAAAATCCCTATACATTTTTGATTTGCATGAAATTTGGCATTGCACACTGAATTAAGTCTAGAATAATATGCTCAAAGTTTCGTGAAAATCGGTTCAGATTTGGATATAGCTCTCATATATAGTTTCGCCCGATTTTAGGTAAATGGTGCACCAAAGTTGCACGATACTTGGCAAAGCGTACTGAATTAAGCCTACAATTATGTATGCTAAGTTTTGCGATAATCGGTTCAGTTTAAGATATAACTCCAATATGTATTTTCGTCCGATTTTGTGTTAATGTAGCACCAAAGCCCTATATATTTTTCGATTAACACAAATTTTGACATAGAGTACCGAATTAAATCTAGAATGATGTGTGATAAGTTTTTTGAAAATCGGTTCAGATTTACATATACGTCCTTTATATATTTTCGTCCGATTTTAAGAAAACGGTGCACTGAAGACCCATTGCTAGGCCGATAGACACAACCTACTGATGTTAGTATTAATATGTGGCAAGTTGCGTTGAAATCGGTTCAGGTTTAGATATAGCATAGATTCCATATATAATTTCGACCTACTCATGTACAAGTCAATGTTTCTTCGAAAGGGCGACGTCTGTTAGGATACATATGTAGAATATACCCAACGTGGTGAAGGATATCATATAGTCGGCCCTGTCCGAATTTACTGCTTTCCTTACTGTTTTTTTCAGTTTGTGAAAACATGTTTACTTTGGAAAAAAAAAATTGATTTGGCTTGAAAAACACCGGAGTGAATAGTGTGTATTTTAATTACACTGTGCAACACAAAAAATAATTTCCGGGAAATTCCAACAGATTATGAAAGAGGGGCTAAAAAAAGAAGACACGTGTATCGGCGTTTTGAAAGTTTACGTCGGGAGGTAACCCAAAAAGGCGGTGCAATATTCCCCCTTTTCAAGAATTTTGATAATTTTCGAATTATGATTTCTTAAAATCCTTGCACTATAAAATCCGAAGACACTATATACCTAATAGTGTCTTCGGCAATATTACTGACAAAATATAGAGAAATAGTTTTTAAGAAATTTACATTATAAAATTAACTGAAGTCTGCAAAAAAATTGTTCTTATTAAATATTATTTTATAATGTAAATTACTTAAAAACTGTTGAATATAAATATATAGTTTGTTCTGAGACTTGAAGTGGATTTTGAGTAGAATATTTTATTCTTTGGCATTATATACCTAAAATGAAGTTTCATGCTACTTTAATGCACTTAGTCGAAAAAATACTGGGAAATGTCTTTGACAAAAAAATACAAAAACATTTTGAATTTTTGATTCAAAATGTATGACTATATATTCGGTATATACATTTGATATACAGATTTCTCTTGTTCAGTGACTTATGCTAAAAATTGATGGAGAATATTTTTGTCCCTCATACTATCCTTCTAAAGCGACATCTTGTGGGAAAAATGGGTAGAAACTAGTAATAAGTACAATATTAACCCTAAAAGGAGTTTTTGTTTTTTAAAATTTTTGACGTTTAGGCTGATTTTTGAGTTTTAGTCTATTTTGAGATTTATAGTAAAACTTTATGCCGAACATTTCTGTAGAATATTCTGAGCAGCTTTAACCCCATTTTGAATGAGTTTTTAATCACTCCTGGAAAAAGGGACCGAAAAGACCCCTTTAATGAGTCAGTTGAGGGTTAAAGTTGCATACCAAAATATTCCTCGATATTTTGTCAGTAATATTGCCGAAGACACTATATACCTAAAATGCAAGGATTTCAAGAAATCATAATTCGAAAATTATCAAAATTCTTGAAAAGGGGGAATATTGCCCCGCCTTTTTAGGTTACCTCCCGACGTAAAGTGTCAAAACGCCGATACACGTGTCTTCTTTTTTAGCCCCTCTTTCATAATATTTTTGAATTTCCCGGTAATTATCAAAAAAATTCAAATTTGTCGCACAGTGTTATAAATCTTTTGATCATCTACAAGGCACGTTAAAAGTCGGAGACTGGGGTATGATAAATTTAGATACACCTTTAATTTTTATTCGCTGATCCTATTACTGCTTTTCAATGGATACTTCTACTTTGATGGAAGATAACAAAACATCCATCTAAGTCGTTTTATGCACTGCGTTCTGTGCATTATTTTAATGTCAATTTTTTCAAATGTTGGATGTTATTTGGACACTTAAAGATGTTATTTACTTTCACACACTCCTCCAGAAACCCCAATATTTTGATACCTCGAATTTGAAATAATTGCGCGATGATGAAATGCACTGCCACTTGAGTTACGTTTATTTCTCATAGCAATAATGCTTTACGTTTAAAAATTCTAAGTCAGTTACACATTCCATCGTAAACTTACCATTATGGATTTACTTTTTTGGCCTTTGGTAGGGGCAGCGAAGTGCCACGGGTCCAGCTATGGATCATAAAATCGGACAAAAATATACATGGAAATTGTGTTTAAACCTGAACCGTTTTCAACACACATCCTACTTTACGATCAATGCTAAAACAATTGAATGTACAGATATAAATAATTGATTTCCCAAATTTAGTTTTTTATACCCTACACAACTATGTTGTCAGGGTATTATAGCTTTTTGCAGCCCCTAAAGTTTGTAACGCCGCGAAATATTGGTCCTAGGCCCACCATTAGCTGAGTCGATCTTGACATGTGTCCGTCCGTCCGTCCATTATATTTTGTTGAATAATATGTGTTTTTGATCATTTTACTGTGTACAATAACTTAATGGGTCCATTTTATTTGTCAACTAATATACCAATCGAATTAAAGGTACGTCTATAGTTTTGATACGTAGTGTATATTATAATCTTAGTTCGTCTAAGTATAATGACAATAAAATGTATCACCATTTTGTTTCAAACCAGAACATGCTATGTATACTTAGACGACTAATCAGAGTAGAAAGTTCCGTAACAAAACATGTTAAGTCGACTTAGCCGACTTCTTATGAAATGTTTGTCCATACTATAGTATTCTAAGTCGTTTTTAGCTATAATCTGCTAGAAAAATGTTAAATTTAGACGTGCTACCAAAGTTATATTTAAATTTCGTTAAAATCTGTAAAACACTCAATGTTCTATCTGACACCTCTCCCGCGATAACGCCCGTAAACTTTGAGAGCTTCTCCTGAAAAACTCACTTTTCAGACTTAGCATACTATTCTTCGGAGGCGTCGATATGACATTCCCAGTTTTCGACAAAACATAATTGCCGAAAATATTCAATAAAAGTTCAAGTAACGCCTATTACAATTTGTTAAAAATATATTTGATGGTGAAAAATATATTTGTAAAAAATTGTCGACGTAGGTCCATCATTTGGCATATCCCTTATTTAAAGAATGGCCCATGTTTGTTATTTAGAAGGTTTTAGCTTCGGAAAGGTTGTAATTTGGCATTCCAACTTGCTTGGTTTTTAACAGCCCCCACAGAGTTCCGGTATGCTGAAGTTCCTACCCAGTTTTCCAACCTAAGTGTATGTACGGTTTGCAAGTGTTGGGAGTTAGCATCACCTCAAGATACTCACCATCAGAATAAATCACGAAAGAGATCGCAATATTTAAGATGGATATTGATCCTCTTTTTAGGGTAGACCCCATATTTATTTTAATTTCATTTTGGATTCTCATTGGGTAGAAAATCTCCCTAAAATTATAAATATTGGCCCATGAAACTGAAATATGAGTTGTGAATGTCAAAATCAAAAATGTAAAATAATGTGGATTGTTACCGCACAAAGATGTACTTCTAATGTAATTGAGCCAGTTACTTAAACTTAAGGAAGATATGTATAATGCATTGGAAAATTTTATGCTAAATATTAAACTAATACATTCCATACATCTGAAGCATATTTATTTCCACGTGGCTACTGTTGTCGTGCGAAATGCAAATTCTTTTTTGTCAAATTATTTTTTTAACAAATTGTGAGAAAGTGAGTACGTATATTTAATCTATACATAATTGCATATGTTGCCAGGAAATGACAGATTACACTGTAAGGCGTACAAAGAAATATGTGACAGCAATTATTTTCATACAAAATACACTTCTTACGATTCTCACATCGCAATTGGATAATAGGTCACTGCAGTCGATTTCCCTTGTTGAATGTATGTTTATATGTGTAATGGAATAATTATAATATGTCTTTTCCACAGTATATAAACAATTTACAAAACAAACGAAAAATTATCCAAAATTTCTGAGAAGAAATATATTTATGTGAGTTTTCTTTTAACAGATGTATTTTAAATTTTCATTAAACTATTCTGTCCTGTACTAGAACACTCAAATGCATATAGAAGAGTAATTTCTGTTTCCTAATATATGTTGAATTTAATTCGAATAAGGTCGGAATAGCTCAAATAAATAATTCCGTGTCATTTCCAAGAAATTGAAGCATTAAAGACATTTTTCAGTCGGTATGAACTTTGCACAAACATTTTTATACCCTTCACCACACTGTGGTACAGGGTATTATGTTTTTGTACATATGTTTGTAACAGGCAAAAGGAAACGAGAAAGACCCATAGTTCCTTTTAAGAATATGCATAGAATCACTTTCTGAGCCGATTTATGAATGTCCGTCGGTCTGTTGGTGTTAAATTGTAAACAAAGTACAGGTCGCATTTATAATCCGATTTGGATGAAATTTGGCACAACTCATTTGTGTGGCCCAAGAACGAACCCTATTGAAAATGGGAAAAATCGGTTCAGATTTAGATATAGCTCCCATATATATTTTCGTCCGATTTAAGGTAAATGGTGCACCAAAGACCCTATATATCTGTCGATTTGCACGAAATTTGGTATAACGTACTGCATTGAGCCTAGAATGATGTCTGCCACGTTTCGTGAAAATCGGTCCAGATTTAGATATAGCTCCCATATATAGTTTCGTCCGATTTCATGTAAATGGTGCATCAAAGTCCCTATATATCCTTCGATTTGCACGACATTATCATAACGTACTGAATTGAGCCTATAGTGATATCTGCCAAGTTTCGAGAAAATCAGTCCAGATTTAGATATAGCTCCCATATATACTTTCGTCCGATTTCATGTAAATGGTGCACCAAAGTCCCTATATATCCTTCGATTTGCACGAAATTTGGCACAACTTACTAAATTGAGCCTAAAATGATGTCTGGAAAGGTTCGACAAAATCGGTCCAGATTTAGATATAGCTCCCAATATGGAGTTGTCTGCGTTGGCTGCGCAATATGGAGTTGTCTACACAGAGTCGAAGATTATACACCATTTACATGAAATCGGTCAATATAGTTTCGTCCGATTTCTTGTAAATGGTGCACCAAAGTCCCTATATATCCTTCGATTTGCACGATATTTGGCATAACGTACTAAATCGAGCAAGGTTTCGAGAAAATCGGTCCAGATTTAGATATAGCTCCCGTACATATTTTCGTCCGATTTCATGTAAATGGTGCACGAAATTTGGCATAACGTACTGAATTGAGCCTAGAATGATGTCTGCCAAGTATCGTGAAAATCGGTCCAGATTTAGATATAGCTCTCATATATATATATATATATATATATATTTTCGTCTGATTTCATGTAAATGGTGCACCAAAGTCCACATATATCTTTCGATTTGCACGAAATTCATATGGTTATAAGTTAGAGCTTAAGCTATGCAGTATATGTTTTTTCAGTAGACTAAATTATGGAAATCTGGTTTGATTTAAGGGGACCCCCCATTCTCGGGGTCAAAATTTTTGTTGATATAATTCGAATCTACACTGATTAAAAAATGTCTCTACAAAATTTCAAGTGAAAATCTCAAGAACTCTTGAAGATATAGCCGATTTATTGTGTCAGCATCAAGTGACGGCTGAAGGGCTTCTCAAACTTTAAACGCGTTTTTCTCTAAACATTTTTTTGCGAATGGCGGGCACGATAATTCAAAAACTAATAATCCAATCGGTTCCAAATTTTGCAACGTTTCTCTGGGAGTATATAGCTCTCGTATGAACTAGGATAAAGCCAATCGGTGAAGATCTTCCTTATTTTTTAACTTGGTTTTTGGTAAAAAATCGGCGATTTTCCAAAAATATTTTTTCAAAGGTCCACCATTTTGTTAATTTTAGAGCGAAGTCAATAATCCTAGTTCATACGAGAGACAGACATGTACTCTTTCTAACACCGTTGGAATTTTCGGATTCCGATGTTCCAGTGAGGAGTTATCATGTCCGCCATCAAAAATAAGGGCTTTTCTTTAATTACAAAAAACAACAACAAAACAATAACAAATTTTTTTTGTAAATTATTTTTCTTCTCTTTTAAATCTTCATACATATATGTGCAAGTTACAAACCTTAACAAGTATTGGTATTGATTTACCAGCCCATTGAAAATCTTGAAAAATTAAAATCGAGAATGGGTGGGGTTCCCTTAAAGCAAACTTGATACACGCAATTCTGTATATAGAAGCACTATGCACTGTGCCAAACGTCATCGAATCAGTCGAAAATATATTTTTGAGCCGATTTGAACAAAAATCAATCCACAACATTCCAAGCTAGATTAATTGATCATCCTTGGGCCATACAATTAAGCTGTGTCATATTCTCAAAAGTAACCACGGGCTTATACCGCAGTATGATAAAGGTAATAAACCAAAATTTGAGTCAATTTGGTTAAAAACGTGCACATAATCTGCAAAATAATTCGGGGTATTGCTCTATGGGAGCTACCCTGAAACTTGGGCCAATATTTTTGGTAGGAAGAAGGGAATCCCGAAAATATACGATACTAACCAGTAGTAGTATCAATGTATGTGCAAGGCACTATCTTCAATATTGCGAGATCCATTGCGATTTCAGAGACGAACAGACAAGGCTAAATCCAATTATATTAGGAGTATAGGTACTTCATGAGGACTCAGGTGAATATTTCGAGGTATGACAAATTTAATATATTAGGTTGGGGAAAAAAATTTAAACAGTTATTGTCGATTTTTAGCTCTTGGATCAGATCATACGACTGCTAACATGCCGGTCAATTTCAATCATTTCTCCGATTTTATCGACATTTTCGACGAAACCAAAATTGCACATAATTGGCTCTTACAGTATCGGAATCACAAACACCATTTACAATTATAGCCATTTGGATTGCATTTTCGCCTTTGTGAAAGAAAAACTGTAAATGTACCGAATTTTCTATTTGTTCACTTCCATTTTTAACACCCTGTTACTGAATGCACCAAAAAAAAAAAAGCAAAATAATTTTCTACTGGGAAATGTCACCCTTCCAACGAGCATAAATCTAAAAACCATCTGCCGAAAAATAATGGGTTTCTTTTCCACCAAACATATATCCTCGGAGGAATAGCAGGTATAGTATACGCTCCACCTTGTTGTGGAGTGTATAATGATGGAATTTGGAAAAAAAAATATTTTTACTATGACATATATACATTTTACCCCTGACTAACTTATTCCAATCGGACGATTCCTTCAATAAAATTCAACAAATAATTTATTTTCTAAATTATATTTTTATTAGTTTCTTCTGTTTTTCGGGCAAAAATTTAGCTTAATTGAATTGAAGTATTCAGACATATTAATAATTTGACAAATGACAATTTGCCGTGATGAAATTGACAAATATTTTAAAAATTACGTATAATATAATTAACTATACGATTTAATAAATTAAAAATAGCATAACATAATTGCGCGTTTGTTTGTCAATTTATAATTTAATATTTGTTCAAATAAAGAAGAGGAATATAGGAATGGAAATTGGAAATTTTGTACTGAACACAATTATAAATTGATTTGTTGGCAGGGGATATATTTAAGCCAGGGGATATTTTATCCTTCGAAAACCATACAATGAACATAACTGAAAGGTTTGAAAAGTAAGGAGTGTTCCTGCAAGAAACCCAAAATATATTGGGTTTTTTAAAAACATGAACCTACATTTAAAGAGAAACCGAAATCCAAGTTAACAAAATACGTGTTTTTTTTACAATATAGAATCACTGGATATCCGCCGCCGTCAATTGGTTTAAAATCCCAAAGTACCGAATAATGAAGGCTATCCTCAAATGTGGACCGATATTTATACATTTTTGTAGAGATATTTGCTACTTACTAATTATTTTAACATTTTACAAAAAAAAATAAATATATTTGTAAAATAAAATTTTAGTTTCTAACTTCAATCAAAATAAAGTAGATTTCATGCAAACTTGAATTTTTGTTACTGATTCTCAACGTGACTTAAATAAAATAAATCATTGCTAACAATTCGCCGTAGTTCGATATGGTATTTACCTGGTAAATACCCAAGGGGTGGGTAAATACCCATATGGGGGTATATTTTTGGGTTCTTCACGCGTCATTTACTTAAAAATCTGAACCGATGCTCAAAATTGTGTGCCGATCGGTCATACTTTGGGTTTTTTGTTCATTGGTTTAAAATCGGACGAAAATATATATGGAGCTATATATAAATCAGAACCGATTTCAATGAAACTTTCCACACGTCAGATTATAATAACATCAGTACTTTGTGCAAAATTGTGTGTTACACGCCTTTATGTTGGGTTTTTAAATGGGAGCTATACCTAATCTGAACCGATTTCAACGAAACTTTTCACACAATAGATTATACTAACTTCAGTACGTAGTTCAAAATTTTGTGTTAATCGGCCATATTTTGGAGCTTTGGTGCACTATTAACAGAAAATCGAACGAAACTATATATGGGAGCTATATCTAAATCTGAACAGTAGGTCATATTTACGTTCTGCAAATTTTTGTGTCAATCGTTCAGGACGTTGCAAATTTCAATAGGGTTCGTCCTTGGGCCAAACAAATGAGCTGCGCCAAATTACATCCAATTCGGATTATAAATGTGACCTGTACTTTGTTTACAATTTAACATGGACAGACGGACGAATGAACATGCATAAATCGACTCAGAAAGTGATTCTATGTATATTCTCAAAAGGAACCATGGGTCTATTTCGTTTCCTTTTGCCTGTTACAAACATATGAACAAAGACATAATACCCTGTACCACAGTGTGGTGAAGGGTATAAAAATATCTTAAATGGGGAGATACGGTTATATGGGGGCTATACATATAAAAACTTCCATGCCAGTATTTGTTTCGACATTAGGAACATGTGAGCCAAAATTTGTCAAGTGTTTCGCCAGTAAATGAGTTTATACACAATTTTTGGATAAATATTCAAAATACGGGTTACCTTTGTATGGGGCTTCCAGAAAACTTGGACCTACGTCGATAAATTTTTGCATGGATATTTGGTGCCCATAGAGAACTAGTAGACAAAAATTAGCTAACATCGCGATATGGGTAAAATATTGTAATGTTATCCATTTTTAATCGATTTCACAACAGAAAATCCCGGAAATAGGGTCTAAGATGTTGTTGTATGTTGTTGTATTTATCCACTGCCCATATCTAGGCAATGTGGCGTATGAATATTGCCCCGTTAATAACGA
This sequence comes from Musca vetustissima, assembly GCF_032173495.1. Classification (NCBI taxonomy): domain Eukaryota; kingdom Metazoa; phylum Arthropoda; class Insecta; order Diptera; family Muscidae; genus Musca; species Musca vetustissima. The sequence continues at coordinate 3,292 of NW_026877924.1, read as the reverse complement.
TTAATAGGATGTAATGGATCATTGAATAAAATATTACCGAAACCTATTACACAGATATTATCGAAACCTATTACACCGATCATTAACTTAATTGAATACGCATATTCAAGATTGGCGTTATCGGAAACATTGAAAATTGTCAACGTAAGGACGAAAAATATAATTTTTAATTGGATAAAATATGCAATTTATTATCAGAGTTTCTGTATTATCAAATTTATGTTGTACTATTACTTTCAAAACAAACCAATTAACATTCGATTCCAAGAAAACTACGTTTAATATCTTTCAATTGATTAACAACGCATGAATAATTATAAAATGCATAAATGCTTTATCAATTTAACGATTTTTGTCGTTGAAAACATTCATACAGCAGTCATAGGCCTAAGGGAATTTATGTTCGCGACATGTAAATATGCCGCACTGTTTCACTGACTTTTCAAAGAGAGAAAATTACCTTCAATACCTGTTAACATATAAATATAGCAATACAATTCTGTTTAGCATACACCATGGATATATTCACAACATTGGTATGAGCGAAATTCCGCTTACACATACAATATGTACCCTATTTACGATTTACACGTGTATTTTTCTAATCCCACACATGAGTGTTTGTGACAGTGTGAGTGTTGGAGTTGTTGGGATTGTAAATATCATAACTCGTAACTAATTTAACGCTACCAGACTAAAGATGATAATAAAAACATTCCCAAAGTAAAGCGGTTTATGCGACTCCCGCAAAAAATGCTCTTAAGAATGGTGGGACTTATGACTATTGACACATTTACACAAATGAGAAAATTACATGAACCTTTATTTAGGGCGAGATAAAAAGTATATAATTAATTGAATTGTTTCCTTTAGAGTCATGTTTAACGACCAATTAGCATGAATTGAACGAAATTATGAATATATGAAGATTTTAACTGATTTCAAGCGTATTCCTATCGAATGATATATTCGTGGTTGTCCGATGGTGCGAAATGAAAAAATAAAACTGTTTCTTCCCTAAATATTATATAATATGAGTAGATGATTAACACAATACCGATGGGCATTTTGGTGGGTAAACGACTACGTCACAGAACATTTCCATCTGTAGAGGCTGTATCATGGCAATCCGGGTTTTTTGTGGGTACAAAACATCTTGGCTGACATTAGTCAAAATTTTTTGAAATCGGATTATATATTTTCGTCCGATTTTATCTAAATGGTGCACCGAAGAGCCTATGTTTATTCGAAATTTGACAGATGTGAGTTAAGAGTGATGTGTATTAAAGTTGCAAAAATCGATTTAGATTCAGATAAATCTCCCATAAACTCATTTATTAATGGTGACTGGAGGTGAGAAATGGATCACATACAATAACCCTGTGTGAAAACGACCTTGGTCAAAGAGCAATGAAGCACCTCAAATGGTGGCCAAAGCAGGACTAATGGCCAGGAAGGTTCTGCTATGCATTTGGTGGGACTGGAAGGGGATTGTTTATTGTGAGTTGCTTCCAACGCTAAATTCTGATCTCTGCTGTCAACAACTGGGCCGTTTGAAGATTGCAATTGATCAGAATTGACCAACAGGAGAGGTGTCGTGTCCCACCATGACAACGCTAGGCCACACACATCTACAGTGACTCGCCAGAAACTTCGGGAGCTTGGGTGGGAAGTGTTAATGCATCCGCCATACAGTCCCGACTTTGCACCAAGCGAATTAGACGGTGCATATTTGACCCAAATCGGACATTCCGAAGCATGTTAAATAAAGTCCTATAGTTCATATATAAATAATTTTCTTTTGACTTTATGTAAATGGGGCACCGAGGAGCCTACGTCTGTTCCATATACACGTATGTATCCAAGTTCGTAGACGTTCGACTTTTGAAATATTTTTACTGGTTAATGTTTGCACAACTATGTTGTCAGGGTATTATAACTTTATTCAACCCCAAGAGTTTGTAACGCCGCGATATTGGTCCCTGCCCACCCTTAAGTATACCGATCATATATCGACTAGCTGAGTCTATCTATACATGTGTGTCCGTCTTTCCATTACTATTATTAATACGATACCGGACACAGTTATGGACTAATCTCCACGAGATTTTGCATGTAGGATAGGTTATGGGCAATGAAGGCTCCTATTGTTTTTGGTAAAGATCGGTTAATATTTAGGGGATGAAATGGACCAAATACTTAATTTTTGTCATTTTTTCTGGTCACTCCAGAGACCGCAATTATGGCCCGAACATCGCGAAATTTTACATGGAGAATGGGATCGGGTCAATTTGTGAAAAATGATAAAATTTGTATTCTATGGCTACATATTTACTCCTGAAGGACATAGACTCATATCCAAGAGGAGTGGTTAGCCTTTAAACTGATACCAATTATATTGTCGTATGTACTCGGATGTGGGACTTAAACTTAAACATTTATAGGTGCTTACGTATTCAGATATTATTTAGTAACCCATTACCATTAGGGGGCCGAAATAAAGCGCTGATGGCTTTCGGTGATGATCACATAAAAAAATTGGGATGAAGTGGAACGAAAACATATTTTTTGTGTTTTTTCGAGTTGATATATAGGTCTCAAGCCGAACATCACAACACAACCCAGGGTGAATGGAATCTCTATAAGTAATTAGCAGGGCTGTTATGAATATTGGAAATATTCGGAAAATATATGTCAGTGTAAGGAAGAGGTGCTGTTAGCCTGTAATCGGTCAAGAGGGCGCAAATATCACAAAATATTGCCCAGGTTAGAAATAAACATCCACAGAAAGAAAGAGATATTTTCACCTGTTTGTAACAGGCTAATAGACGTATGTTTCCTTTTGAGAATATGCAATGAATCGAGTGGATTTATTCTTGTACGTCCGTCCGTCTATCCATGTTAAATTGCAAATAAAGTAAAGGTCGCATTTACATTCCGATTAGGATAAAATATGGTACAGCCCATTTGTTTGGGGAAAATCGGTTCAGATTTAGATATAGCTCCCATATATATTTTCGACTGATTTAACGGAAATTGTGCACCAATTTCCGTTTTGCACAAAATTGGGCACTGCGTACTGAATTGTGTCTAGACTGATGTGTGTAAATTTTCCCGAAAAACGGTTCAGATTTAGATATAGCTCCCATATATATATTTTCGTCCAATTTAAGGTAAATGGTGCACCAAAGTGCCTATATATCCTTCTAGAATAATGTGTATTAAGTTTCGAGAAAATCGGTTGATTTTCGTCTGAGTTCAAGCAACTTGTGCACCAAATAATAACAGTCTC